>NC_092096.1:72005529-72030529 GCF_045679555.1 Salvelinus alpinus
ACTATCCTTCAGTTGATGAGAAACCTTTCACTATCCTTGGGTTGATGAGAAACCTTTCACTGTCCTTCAGTTGATGAGAACCCTTTCACTGTCCTTCAGTTGATGAGAAACTATCCTTGGGTTGATGAGAACCCTTTCACTGTCCTTCAGTTGATGAGAAACCTTTCACTATCCTTGGGTTGATGAGAACCCTTTCACTATCCTTCAGTTGATGAGAAACCTTTCACTATCCTTGGGTTGATGAGAAACCTTTCACTATCCTTGGGTTGATGAGAACCCTTTCACTATCCTTCAGTTGATGAGAAACCTTTCACTATCCTTGGGTTGATGATAAACCTTTCACTGTCCTTCAGTTGATGAGAAACCTTTCACTGGTCGAAGTGGCTCTACCTACCATTGCTTCTTCCTCGCCACTCGTTCCTTACAATTTTCTCACCGCCTCCAGATAGGAGACATGCTGGACACTCTCTACCCTTGCCACCTCATTCTCTATCGTCCTATCAGGGCACTCCAAGAATTCAGGTGCATGTTCACCTCCACGGTTGCAGCATTTCCCTTCATTTGGCGTACGATATTCTTCCCTTCTGTACACACTTGACACATGACCAAATCGTTTATATTTATGACACCGAAAGGGGCTTGTGCTCAAACGCTCTTACAGGGTATCTCATGACTCCTACCGTTATATGAGAAGGGAGAGATTCTTCCTCAAAGAACAGTAGCATGGATGAAGTGAACATCTTTTCTCCGTCCAACATACAGGTCAGTCGACGAGCACCAACCACTCCATCGATGTCTTCAGTTACGTCCTCTGCCTTCGTTTATTGCCCCAGAAATAACCCCGTGTGATAGACGCCCCGCTACGAATATCCATGCAGGAAACATTCCACTCCGATATCTTTTTTGTTGTTGTCTTAAAACATGCTTCTTCCGCTCCAAAATAAGACCACTTCTTGTGACTCACCGACTCCACACTTTCCTCCAACACATTCCAGATTTGTTGATTGACTCTAAACGGATTTCCAAAACCCCGACTCCGACCAAAAACGAGTCCAGTGGTTTCCTGTTTTCAAACATCGCTTTACTTCTCTTGTTTCCCTTTTTCTTCGCCACTGTAACCCACGGTAACCCACGGTAACCCATGGTAACCCACTCATTCTCACTTAGGCAGCTTGATGTACAGTACACCCCCTTGACAGGACACTAGTCTATCTCCTGTTTCTGTAGTGTTAGGCAGCTATCCTTTCAGCCCAACACAGCCCTGGGATCCTGCAGGACCTCTATCCCTTCAGCCCTATGCAGCCCTGTGATCCTGCAGGACCTCTATCCCTTCAGCCCTGGGATCCTGCAGGACCTCTATCCCTTCAGCCCTATGCAGCCCTGTGATCCTGCAGGACCTCTATCCCTTCAGCCCTGGGATCCTGCAGGACCTCTATCCCTTCAGCCCTGGGATCCTGCAGGACCTCTATCCCTTCAGCCCTGTGATCCTGCAGGAGCAACTGATTGAGTGTGTGTATATCCCCGTAGATTCTCATTTTACACATGTCTGTAGCACACACACACACACACACACACACACACACACACACACACACACACACACACACACACACACACACACACACACACACACACACACACACACACACACACACACACACACACACACACACACACACACACACGCTAGTTTGCTGCTCTTTCACCTCAGTAGCTCAATGTTCTGATCTTCCTTTTTGCCAGAAGATCACAGAACCCTCAGCCATGACCTTTGGTCATTTTGTGTGTGTGTGTGTGTGTGTGTGTGTGTGTGTGTGATCAAAGAGCCCTCAGCATTGATTAGTATATTCAGATAGCTAGGTGGGACAACCACATATCACAGTAGTTAGTATATTCAGATAGCTAGGTGGGACAACCACATATCACAGTAGTTAGTATATTAATCTTGAGATAGCTAGGTGGGACAACCACATATCACAGTAGTTAGTATATTCAGATAGCTAGGTGGGACAACCACATATCACAGTAGTTAGTATATTCAGATAGCTAGGTGGGACAACCACATATCACAGTAGTTAGTATATTAATATTGAGATAGCTAGGTGGGATAACCACATATCACAGTAGTTAGTATATTAATCTTGAGATAGCTAGGTGGGACAACCACATATCACAGTAGTTAGTATATTAATCTTGAGATAGCTAGGTGGGACAACCACATATCACAGTAGTTAGTATATTCAGATAGCTAGGTGGGACAACCACATATCACAGTAGTTAGTATATTAATCTTTAGATAGCTAGGTGGGACAACCACATATTACAGTAGTTAGTATATTCATCTTGAGATAGCTAGGTGGGACAACCACATATTACAGTAGTTAGTATATTCATCTTGAGATAGCTAGGTGGGACAACCACATATTACAGTAGTTAGTATATTCAGATAGCTAGGTGGGACAACCACATATCACAGTAGTTAGTATATTCAGATAGCTAGGTGGGACAACCACATATCACAGTAGTTAGTATATTCAGATAGCTAGGTGAGACAACCACATATCACAGTAGTTAATATATTCATCTACAGATAGCTAGGTGGGACAACCACATATCACAGTAGTTAGTATATTCAGATAGCAAGGTGGGACAACCACATATCACAGTAGTTAGTATATTCAGATAGCTAGGTGGGACAACCACATATTACAGTAGTTAATATATTCAGATAGCTAGGTGGGACAACCACATATCACAGTAGTTAGTATATTAATCTTGAGATAGCTAGGTGGGACAACCACATATCACAGTAGTTAGTATATTCAGATAGCTAGGTGGGACAACCACATATCACAGTAGTTAGTATATTCAGATAGCTAGGTGGGACAACCACATATCACAGTAGTTAGTATATTAATATTGAGATAGCTAGGTGGGATAACCACATATCACAGTAGTTAGTATATTAATCTTGAGATAGCTAGGTGGGACAACCACATATCACAGTAGTTAGTATATTAATCTTGAGATAGCTAGGTGGGACAACCACATATCACAGTAGTTAGTATATTCAGATAGCTAGGTGGGACAACCACATATCACAGTAGTTAGTATATTAATCTTTAGATAGCTAGGTGGGACAACCACATATTACAGTAGTTAGTATATTCATCTTGAGATAGCTAGGTGGGACAACCACATATTACAGTAGTTAGTATATTCATCTTGAGATAGCTAGGTGGGACAACCACATATTACAGTAGTTAGTATATTCAGATAGCTAGGTGGGACAACCACATATCACAGTAGTTAGTATATTCAGATAGCTAGGTGGGACAACCACATATCACAGTAGTTAGTATATTCAGATAGCTAGGTGAGACAACCACATATCACAGTAGTTAATATATTCATCTACAGATAGCTAGGTGGGACAACCACATATCACAGTAGTTAGTATATTCAGATAGCAAGGTGGGACAACCACATATCACAGTAGTTAGTATATTCAGATAGCTAGGTGGGACAACCACATATTACAGTAGTTAATATATTCAGATAGCTAGGTGGGACAACCACATATCACAGTAGTTAGTATATTCAGTTAGCTAGGTGGGACAACCACATATCACAGTAGTTAGTATATTCAGATAGCTAGGTGGGACAACCACATATCACAGTAGTTAGTATATTCAGATAGCTAACTGGGACAACCACATATCACAGTAGTTAGTATATTCAGATAGCTAGGTGGGACAACCACATATCACAGTAGTTAGTATATTCAGATAGCTAGGTGAGACAACCACATATCACAGTAGTTAGTATATTCAGTTAGCTAGGTGGGACAACCACATATCACAGTAGTTAGTATATTCAGATAGCTAGGTGAGACAACCACATATCACAGTAGTTAGTATATTCAGATAGCTAGGTGGGACAACCACATATCACAGTAGTTAGTATATTCAGATAGCTAGGTGGGACAACCACATATCACAGTAGTTAGTATATTCAGATAGCTAGGTGAGACAACCACATATCACAGTAGTTAGTATATTCAGTTAGCTAGGTGGGACAACCACATATCACAGTAGTTAGTATATTCAGATAGCTAGGTGAGACAACCACATATCACAGTAGTTAGTATATTCAGTTAGCTAGGTGGGACAACCACATATCACAGTAGTTAGTATATTCAGATAGCTAGGTGGACAACCTCATATCACAGTAGTTAGTATATTCAGATAGCTAGGTGAGACAACCACATATCACAGTAGTTAGTATCTTCAGATAGCTAGGTGGGACAACCACATATTACAGTAGTTAGTATATTCAGATAGCTAGGTGGACAACCTCATAATCAGTACACTTTTCCTTAAAAAATAAGTTATCAGCAAAGTAAAGTAGGAAAAGTAAAGTGCAATTTGTTGTTTTCTTTGGCATCGATGAATGTTTCTACGTGATCCAGTTGAATCCGTTTGATATTTTAGCTGGTGTGTAGCAGGAGTTATTTTAGTGTTTCTGATTAACACTTTTTGGCAATATTTGATGCTCTTAAGGGTGCGTCCCCAATCACACCCTATTCTCTATGAGCGCTGTTCAGAGGTAGTGTACATCCTTAATGACACCCTATTCTCTATGGACCCTGGTCAGAGGTAGTGTACATCCTTAATGACACCCTATTCTCTATTGGCCCTGGTCAGAGGTAGTGTACATCCTTAATGACATCCTATTATCTATGGGCCCTGGTCAGAGGTAGTGTACATCCTTAATGACACCCTATTCCCTATGGGCCCTGGTCAGAGGTAGTGTACATCCTTAATGACACCCTATTCTCTATGGACCCTGGTCAGAGGTAGTGTACATCCTTAATGACACCCTATTCCCTATGGGCCCTGGTCAGAGGTAGTGTACATCCTTAATGACACCCTATTCTCTATGGGCCCTGGTCAGAGGTAGTGTACATCCTTAATGACACCCTATTCTCTATGAGCCCTGGTCAGAGGTAGTGTACATCCTTAATGACACCCTATTCTCTATGGGCCCTGGTCAGAGGTAGTGTACATCCTTAATGACACCCTATTCTCTATGGGCCCTGGTCAGAGGTAGTGTACATCCTTAATGACACCCTATTCTCTATGGGCCCTGGTCAGAGGTAGTGTACATCCTTAATGACACCCTATTCTCTATGGGCCCTGGTCAGAGGTAGTGTACATCCTTAATGACACCCTATTCTCTATGGGCCCTGGTCAGAGGTAGTGTACATCCTTAATGACACCCTATTCTCTATGGGCCCTGGTCAGAGGTACATCCAGTTAGACAGGGTGTATGGCCCAGTTAGACAGGGTGTATGGCCCAGTTAGACAGGGTGTATGGCCCAGTTAGACAGGGTGTATGGCCCACTTAGACAGGGTGTATGGCCCAGTTAGACAGGGTGTATGGCCCAGTTAGACAGGGTGTATGACCCAGTTAGACAGGGTGTATGGTCCAGTTAGACAGGGTGTATGGCCCAGTTAGACAGGGTGTATGGCCCAGTTAGACAGGGTGTATGGCCCAGTTAGACAGGGTGTATGGCCCAGTTAGACAGGGTGTATGGTCCAGTTAGACAGGGTGTATGGCCCAGTTAGACAGGGTGTATGGTCCAGTTAGACAGGGTGTATGGCCCAGTTAGACAGGGTGTATGGCCCAGTTAGACAGGGTGTATGGCCCAGTTAGACAGGGTGTATGGCCCAGTTAGACAGGGTGTATGGTCCAGTTAGACAGGGTGTATGGTCCAGTTAGACAGGGTGTATGGCCCAGTTAGACAGGGTGTATGGCCCAGTTAGACAGGGTGTATGACCCAGTTAGACAGGGTGTATGGCCCAGTTAGACAGGGTGTATGGCCCAGTTAGACAGGGTGTATGGCCCAGTTAGACAGGGCGTATGGCCCAGTTAGACAGGGCGTATGGCCCAGTTAGACAGGGTGTATGGCCCAGTTAGACAGGGTGTATGGTCCAGTTAGACAGGGTGTATGGCCCAGTTAGACAGGGTGTATGGCCCAGTTAGACAGGGTGTATGGCCCAGTTAGACAGGGTGTATGGCCCAGTTAGACAGGGTGTATGGCTCAGTTAGACAGGGTGTATGGCCCAGTTAGACAGGGTGTATGGCCCAGTTAGACAGGGTGTATGGCCCAGTTAGACAGGGTGTATGGCCCAGTTAGACAGGGTGTATGGCCCAGTTAGACAGGGTGTATGGTCCAGTTATACAGGGTGTATGGCCCAGTTAGACAGGGTGTATGGTCCAGTTAGACAGGGTGTATGGCCCAGTTAGACAGGGTGTATGGCCCAGTTAGACAGGGTGTATGGCCCAGTTAGACAGGGTGTATGGCCCAGTTAGACAGGGTGTATGGCCCAGTTAGACAGGGTGTATGGTCCAGTTAGACAGGGTGTATGGCCCAGTTAGACAGGGTGTATGGTCCAGTTAGACAGGGTGTATGGCCCAGTTAGACAGAATGTATGGCCCAGTTAGACAGGGTGTATGGCCCAGTTAGACAGGGTGTATGGCCCAGTTAGACAGGGTGTATGGCCCAGTTAGACAGGGTGTATGGCCCAGTTAGACAGGGTGTATGGCCCAGTTAGACAGGGTGTATGGTCCAGTTAGACAGGGTGTATGGCCCAGTTAGACAGGGTGTATGGCCTAGTTAGATAGGGTGTATGGCCCAGTTAGACAGGGTGTATGGCCCAGTTAGACAGGGTGTATGGCCCAGTTAGACAGGGTGTATGGCCCAGTTAGACAGGGTGTATGGTCCAGTTAGACAGGGTGTATGGCCCAGTTAGACAGGGTGTATGGCCCAGTTAGACAGGGTGTATGGTCCAGTTAGACAGGGTGTATGGCCCAGTTAGACAGGGTGTATGGTCCAGTTAGACAGGGTGTATGGCCCAGTTAGACAGGGTGTATGGCCCAGTTAGACAGGGTGTATGGCCCAGTTAGACAGGGTGTATGGCCCAGTTAGACAGGGTGTATGGCCCAGTTAGACAGGGTGTATGGCCCAGTTAGACAGGGTGTATGGCCCAGTTAGACAGGGTGTATGGCCCAGTTAGACAGGGTGTATGGCCCAGTTAGACAGGGTGTATGGTCCAGTTAGACAGGGTGTATGGCCCAGTTAGACAGGGTGTATGGTCCAGTTAGACAGGGTGTATGGCCCAGTTAGACAGGGTGTATGGCCCAGTTAGACAGGGTGTATGGCCCAGTTAGACAGGGTGTATGGCCCAGTTAGACAGGGTGTATGGCCCAGTTAGACAGGGTGTATGGCCCAGTTAGACAGGGTTTATGGCCCAGTTAGACAGGGTGTATGGTTCAGGTAGACAGGGTGTATGACCCAGTTAGACAGGGTGTATGGCCCAGTTAGACAGGGTGTATGGCCCAGTTAGACAGGGTGTATGGCCCAGTTAGACAGGGTGTATGGCCCAGTTAGACAGGGTGTATGGTCCATTTAGATTAAAAGTAGCTATCAGAAAAGCCAATGCTGGAAAGCAAAGACATTTGAATATAAACAAGGCTGTTATTGATTTATTCACTGATTTATATTGGACTTGTCCAGCTGGGGATGTTATAACCTCTATTCTACAGATGATCTGTTTCTGAACAGAAACCGACTGACGTCAAACTGCTATACACACATGGACACACACACACACACACACACACACACACACACACACACACACACACACACACACACACACACACACACACACACACACACACACACACACACACACACACACACACACACACACACACAGTTGTTTCTGTAGGAATCACATAAAAAACACCTTTAAATGGTCGCCTGGCCAACAGGCAGAAAAGTCCCATAATGCAACATTATGTTTTTCCTTCAACTTTTGATTGAATATGTTTTTTTTTTGTACCTGAGGGAGAATATCCTGAAACAACACAAAAAGCATAATTTTTCTAATTATGTTCAAACAACATTGATTCAACCAGCGGGTAAATTTTACTTCAGTAAAATATCTACCAGGGAAGGGGAGGGGGGAGAGGTGTGTGTGTGTGAAATTAATCAAGATACTTTGTGAAGAGTTGGGTTTTCAGACATCTTTGGAAGATGGGCAGGGACTCTACTGTCCTAGCATCAGGGGGAAGCTGGTTCGACCATCGGCGTACCAGAACAGAGAGGACCTTTGACTGGGCTGAGCGGGAGATGAGAAACCAGAGGTGGCAGAACGGAGTACAATTGAGATACACCCCAGATAGGAGAGGAGGGGAGAAAGCTAAGACTATTGAGATACACCCCAGATAGGAGAGGAGGGGAGAAAGCTAAGACTATTGAGAAACACCCCAGATAGGAGAGGAGGGGAGAAAGCCAAGACTATTGAGATACACCCCAGATAGGAGAGGAGGGGAGAAAGCCAAGACTATTGAGAAACACCCCAGATAGGAGAGGAGGGGAGAAAGCTAAGACTATTGAGATACACCCCAGATAGGAGAGGAGGGGAGAAAGCTAAGACTATTGAGATACACCCCAGATAGGAGAGGGGGGGGGAGGAAAGCTAAGACTATTGAGATACACCCCAGATAGGAGAGGAGGGGAGAAAGCTAAGACTATTGAGATACACCCCAGATAGGAGAGGAGGGGAGAAAGCTAAGACTATTGAGATACACCCCAGATAGGAGAGGAGGGGAGAAAGCTAAGACTATTGAGATACACCCCAGATAGGAGAGGAGGGGAGAAAGCTAAGACTATTGAGATACACCCCAGATAGGAGAGGAGGGGAGAAAGCTAAGACTATTGAGATACACCCCAGATAGGAGAGGGGGGAGAAAGCTAAGACTATTGAGATACACCCCAGATAGGAGAGGAGGGGAGAAAGCTAAGACTATTGAGATACACCCCAGATAGGAGAGGAGGGGAGAAAGCTAAGACTATTGAGATACACCCCAGATAGGAGAGGAGGGGAGAACGCTAAGACTATTGAGATACACCCCAGATAGGAGAGGGGGGGAGAAAGCTAAGACTATTGAGATACACCCCAGATAGGAGAGGGGGGAAGAAAGCTAAGACTATTGAGATACACCCCAGATAGGAGAGGGGGGGAGAAAGCTAAGACTATTGAGATACACCCCAGATAGGAAAGGAGGGGAGAAAGCTAAGACTATTGAGATACACCCCAGATAGGAGAGGAGGGGAGAAAGCTAAGACTATTGAGATACACTCCAGATAGGAGAGGGGGGAAGAAAGCTAAGACTATTGAGATACACCCCAGATAGGAGAGGAGGGGAGAAAGCTAAGACTATTGAGATACACCCCAGATAGGAGAGGAGGGGAGAAAGCTAAGTCTATTGAGATACACCCCAGATAGGAGAGGAGGGGAGAAAGCTAAAACTATTGAGATACACCCCAGATAGGAGAGGAGGGGAGAAAGCTAAGACTATTGAGATACACCCCAGATAGGAGAGGAGGGGAGAAAGCTAAGACTATTGAGATACACCCCAGATAGGAGAGGAGGGGAGAAAGCTAAGACTATTGAGATAGAACCAGAGATTTCTTGAGATCTCACTTCAAACTACCCCAGAAACGGTCTGGTCTGACAGGGATACATTTCTGTACGTATTTGCCATTCCATGAGTCAGTCTAGCAGCTGATTGGACCGCCATATTGGATGGGTAGGAAACACGGATGAGTTCAGAACTCTGTGTTCTGTAGGCTACGTTCTAAAGCCAACATGGGTAGGAGGGAGGCGTGGTTCATGGTGAGACTGTTTGTGTTGTGTGTGTGTGTGTGTGTGTGTGTGTGTGTGTGTGTGTGTGTGTGTGTGTGTGTGTGTGTGTGTGTGTGTGTGTGTGTGTGTGTGTGTGTGTGTGTGTGTGTGTGTTTGTATCCACCGATGTGTTCAGCAGGAAAACGCCAAGCAGAAAAACAAATAATAATGATTAAAGGAATAATCTGACAAACAGTTGAGAGACGTCCTGACGGCCGATCGATTCCAGACGTGGTACCTCAGGGAAGCTCTGTAAGCAACGTTCCTCTGTTCTCTCTCCATTTGCCATTGGACCAAATCCCCAGAGGCACACAAATTCATCTGTAATGTATTTTAATGATCCCTCACACACACACGCACACGCACGCACACATATCCCCATAGGCATGGAAATGGCAAGAATTAACGACTCAAAGTCGCAAGATCTCACAAGAGAGACCGTGCGAGAGAGAGAGAGAGAGAGAGAGAGAGAGAGAGAGAGAGAGAGAGAGAGAGAGAGAGAGAGAGAGAGAGTTGTATTTAAGGCAATTCTCTCAGCAGGGAACCATAATTTATTCCAGAGTCGCAAAGTTTTAATAAACTTTTGTTGACTGCCACAGCGGAATAGTAATGTGGTTAATCAGAGACACAGAGAACACAACACACACACACACCGAGCCCTTCGGGAACCAGTCCGTGTACCAGTAACTAGTCTGTCTGGATAAGAAACAAACAAACACACACACATACGTTTAGATGTTTGGAAAAAAAGATTTATAAAGAAGCAAACTGACTAATCACCAGATAATGGTTGGACCTGCAGCCGATAGTATGAGCCCATGGTAGTATCAGCCCATAGTAGTATCAGCCCATAGTAGTATCAGCCCATAGTAGTATCAGCCCATAGTAGTATCAGCCCATAATAGTATCAGCCCATGATAGTATCAGCCCATAGTAGTATCAGCCCATAGTAGTATCAGCCCATAGTAGTATCAGCCCATAGTAGTATCAGCCCATAGTAGAATCAGCCCATAGTAGTATCAGCCCATGGTAGTATCAGCCCATAGTAGTATCAGCCCATAATAGTATCAGCCCATAGTAGTATCAGCCCATAATAGTATCAGCCCATAGTAGTATCAGCCCATAGTAGTATCAGCCCATGGTAGTATCAGCCCATAATAGTATCAGCCCATGGTAGTATAAGCCCATAGTAGTATCAGCCCATGGTAGTATCAGCCCAAAATAGTATCAGCCCATAGTAGTATCAGCCCATAGTAGTATCAGCCCATAGTAGTATCAGCCGATAGTATCAGCCCATGGTAGTATCAGCCCATAGTAGTATCAGCCCATAGTAGTATCAGCCCATAGTAGTATCAGCCCATGGTTGTATCAGCCCATAGTAGTATCAGCCCATAGTAGTATCAGCCCATAGTAGTATCAGCCCATAGTAGTATCAGCCCATAGTAGTATCAGCCCATAGTAGGATCAGCCGATAGTATCAGCCCATAGTAGTATCAGCCCATGGTTGTATCAGCCCATAGTAGTATCAGCCCATAGTAGAATCAGCCCATAGTAGTATCAGCCGATAGTAGTATCAGCCCATAGTAGTATCAGCCCATGGTAGTATCTGCCCATAGTAGTATCAGACCATAGTAGAATCAGCCCTTAGTAGTATCAGCCCATGGTAGCATCAGCCCACTGTAGTATCAGCCCATAATAGTATCAGCCGATAGTATCAGCCCATAGTAGTATCAGCCGATAGTATCAGCCCATAGTAGTATCAGCCCATGGTTGTATCAGCCCATAGTAGTATCAGCCCATAGTAGTATCAGCCCATAGTAGTATCAGCCGATAGTATCAGCCCATAGTAGTATCAGCCCATAGTAGTATCAGCCCATAGTAGTATCAGCCCACTATAGTATCAGCCCATAGTAGTATCAGCCCATAGTAGTATCAGCCCATAGTAGTATCATCCCATAGTAGTATCAGCCCATAGTAGTATCAGCCCATAGTAGTATCAGCCCATAGTAGTATCAGCCCACTATAGTATCAGCCCATAGTAGTATCAGCCCATAGTAGTATCAGCCCATAGTAGTATCAGCCCACTGTAGTATCAGCCCATAATAGTATCAGCCCATAGTAGTATCAGCCCATAGTAGTATCAGCCCATAGTAGTATCAGCCCATAGTAGTATCAGCCCATAGTATTATCAGCCCATAGTAGTATCAGCCCATGGTAGTATCAGCCCATAATAGTATCAGCCCACTATAGTATCAGCCCATAATAGTATCAGCCCATAATAGTATCAGCCCATAATAGTATCAGCCCACTATAGTATCAGCCCATAATAGTATCAGCCCATAATAGTATCAGCCCATAATAGTATCAGCCCACTGTAGTATCAGCCCATAGTAGTATCAGCCCATAGTAGTATCAGCCCATGGTAGTATCAGCCCATAGTAGTATCAGCCCATAGTAGTATCAGCCCATGGTAGTATCAGCCCATAGTAGTATCAGCCCATAGTAGTATCAGCCCATAGTAGTATCAGCCCATAGTAGTATCAGCCCATAGTAGTATCAGCCCATAGTAGTATCAGCCCATAGTAGTATCAGCCCATGGTAGTATCAGCCCATGGTAGTATCAGCCCATGGTAGTATCAGCCCATAGTAGTATCAGCCCATGGTAGTATCAGCCCATAGTTGAGGACTCTCTCTGGGTAGGATAATGTGTGTTGAAGTCATGGGATGGGTTGAGGACTCTCTGGGTAGCATAATGAGGCCCCAGGCCCACCCATGGCTGTGCCCTTGCCTAGTCATGTGCCCTCCCAGGCCCACCCATGGCTGTGCCCTTGCCTAGTCATGTGCCCTCCCAGGCCCACCCATGGCTGTGCCCCTGCCTAGTCATGTGCCCTCCCAGGCCCACCCATGGCTGTGCCCCTGCCCAGTCATGTGCCCTCCCAGGCCCACCCATGGCTGTGCCCCTGCCCAGTCATGTGCCCTCCCAGGCCCACCCATGGCTGTGCCCTTGCCTAGTCATGTGCCCTCCCAGGCCCACCCATGGCTGTGCCCCTGCCTAGTTATGTGCCCTCCCAGGCCCACCCATGGCTGTGCCCCTGCCCAGTCATGTGCCCTCCCAGGCCCACCCATGGCTGTGCCCCTGCCCAGTCATGTGCCCTCCCAGGCCCACCCATGGCTGTGCCCCTGCCCAGTCATGTGCCCTCCTAGGCCCACCCATGGCTGTGCCCCTGCCTAGTCATGTGCCCTCCCAGGCCCACCCATGGCTGTGCCCCTGCCCAGTCATGTGCCCTCCCAGGCCCACCCATGGCTGTGCCCCTGCCCAGTCATGTGCCCTCCCAGGCCCACCCATGGCTGTGCCCCTGCCCAGTCATGTGCCCTCCCAGGCCCAGCCATGGCTGTGCCCCTGCCCGGTCATGTGCTGTCGTGGAACATCGTCTCAGAAATATAACACTCGTAAGAACTTGTGAAATCAAATAGACTTTTTAATACATTTGTATAGCAAGCCGGAATACCCCACGGAACACACCATTTCCCAGAGCCCTAGCTCTTATATTTATACACACATATTATTATGTCCATCCCTTATGCAAATGAAGTTTCTTTTCTTAAGTCATTCGCCACCATTATCTTTTAGTTCAAGCTTCCTGCTTGTTCACGCCCAATAACGCCCTTATCTGCTTTCAGTTAGATTATAATGGTGGCCGGACACTCTATCTTAGTGTGTCAGCAGATTCTGTGTCTCTTCCTTTCATTAATGTGTCAATCTACTCTTTGTTCTGCCTTTATTGGAATCAGCAGACTCTATCCTATAAGCCTTCTTTTTAGAAGGAGCTGACTATGGGTCCTTTTATCATTAGTGTGTCAGGTCAGCAGACCATGTGTCTTTCCCTTTCATTAATGTGTCAATCTACTCTTTGTTCTGTTCTCCCCTATCCTTAGTGTGTCCAATTGTCTTAGGCGCCTATGTGTCTCCCTGTCTTCCTGTGGTCTGCTTCTTAATGTTCAGCTGTCCTATACATCTCATTTACTCCTACAGTGCCCTCTCAGGCCCACCCATGGCTGTGCCCCTGCCCGGTCATGTGCCCTCCCAGGCCCACCCATGGCTGTGCCCCTGCCCGGTCATGTGCCCTCCCAGGCCCACCCATGGCTGTGCCCCTGCCCTCCCAGGTCCACCCATGGCTGTGCCCCTGCCCGGTCATGTGCCCTCCCAGGCCCACCCATGGCTGTGCCCCTGCCCTCCCAGGCCCACCCATGGCTGTGCCCCTGACCTCCCAGGCCCACCCATGGCTATGCCCCTGCCCTCCCAGGCCCACCCATGGCTGTGCCCCTGCCTCCCAGGCCCACCCATGGCTGTGCCCCTGCCCTCCCAGGCCCACCCATGGCTGTGCCCCTGCCTCCCAGGCCCACCCATGGCTGTGCCCCTGCCCTCCCAGGCCCACCCATGGCTGTGCCCCTGCCCTCCCAGGCCCACCCATGGCTGTGCCCCTGCCCTCCCAGGCCCACCCAGTCATGTGAAAGCCATAGATTAGGGCCTAATGAATGTATTACAATAGATGGATTTCCTCATTTGAACTGTAACTCAGTTAAATCGTTGAAATTGTTTGCACTTATTTGAACTGTAACTTCGAGTTTTTCAGCTGATGTACCTGGGAGGAAGTCATCTGATGTACCTGGGAGGAAGTCATCTGATGTACCTGGGAGGAAGTCATCTTATGTACCTGGGAGGAAGTCATCTGTTGTACTTTGGAGGAAGTCAACTGATGTACCTGGGAGGAAGTCATCTGATGTACCTGGGAGGAAGTCATCTGTTGTACCTGGGAGGAAGTCATCTGTTGTACCTGGGAGGAAGTCAACTGATGTACCTGGGAGGAAGTCATCTGTTGTACCTGGGAGGAAGTCAACTGATGTACCTGGGAGGAAGTCATCTGATGTACCTGGGAGGAAGTCATCTGATGTACCTGGGAGGAAGTCATCTGATGTACCTGGGAGGAAGTCATCTGTTGTACCTGGGAGGAAGTCATCTGATGTACCTGGGAGGAACATCTCTTTCTGTCTCTTCCTTCCTGTAAGCAACATATTTCTTCTCTCACTCTTCCCCTCCCTTCTTCTTCCTCCCTCTGTCTTGTCTCTACTCTCCCTTCTTCTGCCTCCCTCTGTCTTGTCCATCCCTTCCCATCTTCTTCATCCCTCTGTCTTGTCCTTCCTCTCTCTTCTTCGTCCTCCCTCTGTCTTGTCCCTCCCCTCCCCTCCCTTCTTCATCCTCCCTCCCTCTTCCTTCCATCTCCTCTCCCTTCTCTCTCTGATCTCATCTCCTCCCTCCCTCCCTTCTTTTTCTCATCCCTCCCCCTACCCACCTCCCTTCTCCTCCTTCCCCCTTCACCTCTCCCTCTATCTCCCTCCCCCTACCCACCTCCCTTCTCCTCTCCCTCTATCTCCCTCCCCCTTTACCTCTCCCTCTATCTCCCTCCCCCTTCACCTCTCCCTCTATCTCCCTCCCCCTTTACCTCTCCCTCTATCTCCCTCCCCCTTTACCTCTCCCTCTATCTCCCTCCCACTTCACCTCTCCCTCTATCTCCCTCCCCCTTCACCTCTCCCTCTATCTCCCTCCCCCTTTACCTCTCCCTCTATCTCCCCCTTCACCTCTCCCTCTATCTCCCTCCCCCTTCACCTCTCCCTCTATCTCCCTCCCCCTTCACCTCTCCCTCCCCCTTCACCTCTCCCTCCCCCTTCACCTCTATCTCCCTCCCCCTCTATCTCCCTCTCCCCCCTCCCCCATATCCCTCTCCCTCCCCCTCTCCCTTTATCTCCCTCCCCCTCCCCCTCTCCCTCTGTCTCCCTCCCCCTTCACCTCTCCCTCTATCTCCCTCCCCCTTCACATCTCCCTCTGTCTCCCTCCCCCTTCACCTCTCCCTCTGTCTCCCTCCCCCTTCACCTCTCCCTCTATCTCCCTCCCCCTTCACCTCTCCCTCTATCTCCCTCACCCTTCACCTCTACCTCTATCTCCCTCCCCCTTCACCTCTCCCTCTATCTCCCTCCCCCTTCACCTCTCCCTCCCCCTTCACCTCTCCCTCCCCCTTCACCTCTATCTCCCTCTCCCCCCCCTCCCCCATCTCCCTCTCCCTCCCCCTCTCCCTTTATCTCCCTCCCCCTCCCCCTCTCTCTCTGTCTCCCTCCCCCTTCACCTCTCCCTCTATCTCCCTCCCCCTTCACATCTCCCTCTGTCTCCCTCCCCCTTCACCTCTCCCTCTGTCTCCCTCCCCCTTCACCTCTCCCTCTATCTCCCTCCCCCTACCCACCTCCCTTCTCCTCTCCCTCTATCTCCCTCCCCCTCCCCCTCCCCCTCTATCTCCCTCCCCTTCACCTCTCCCTCTATCTCCCTCCCCCTCCCCCTCCCCCTCTATCTCCCTCCCCTTCACCTCTCCCTCTATCTCCCTCCCCCTTCACCTCTCCCTCTATCTCCCTCACCCTTCACCTCTACCTCTATCTCCCTCCCCCTTCACCTCTCCCTCTATCTCTCTCCCCCTCTCCCTTTATCTCCCTCCCCCTCCCCCTCCCCCTCCCCCTCTATCTCCCTCTGTAAGCAGCTTGTTTGGAGCAACACTGTTCAGTCATCTTAGGATGGGTTTTTCTGATAGCTGAGACATGCTGTTTGATGATACACACCCTCACTCAGCCGGCCTGCCTCACTGCCTGGCTACCTGACTGCCTGACTGCCTGGCTACCTGACTGCCTGACTGCCTGGCTACCTGACTGCCTGACTGCCTGGCTACCTGACTGCCTGACTGCCTGGCTACCTGACTGCCTCACTGCCTGGCTACCTGGCTACCTGACTGCCTGGCTGCCTGACTGCCTGGCTACATGACTGCCTGGCTACCTGACTGTCTGGCTACCTGACTGCCTGACTACCTGACTGCCTGGCTGCCTCACTGCCTGGCTACCTGACTGCCGGCCTGCCTCACTGTCGGCCTGCCTCACTGCCTGGCTACCTGACTGCCTGGCTACCTGACTTCCTGACTACCTGACTGCCTGGCTGCCTGACTGCCTGGCTACCTGACTGCCTGGCTACCTGACTGCCTGACTACCTGACTGCCTGACTACCTGACTGCCTGGCTACATGACTGACGGCCTGCCTCACTGCCGGCCTGCCTCACTGTCGGCCTGACTGCCTGGCTACCTGACTGCCTGACTACCTGACTGCCTGACTACCTGACTGCCTGGCTACATGACTGACGGCCTGCCTCACTGCCGGCCTGCCTCACTGTTGGCCTGCCTCACTGCCTGGCTACCTGACTGCCTGTCTACCTGACTGCCTGACTGCCTGACTACCTGACTGCCTGGCTGCCTCACTGCCTGGCTACCTGCCTGCCGGCCTGCCTCACTGCCGACCTGCCTGACTGCCTGGCTACCTGACTGCCTGGCTGCTTCACTGCCTGGCTACCTGACTGCCTGGCTGCCTGACTGCCTGACTGCCTGACTGCCTGACTGCCTGACTGCCTTGCTTCCTGACTGCCTGACTCCCTGGCTACCTGACTGCCTGGCTACCTGACTGGCTACCTGACTGCCTGGCTACCTGACTGCCTGCCTGCTTGGCTATCTGACTGCCTGGCTACCTGACTGCCTGTCTGCCTGGCTGCTTGACTGCCTGGCTGCCTGACTGCCTGGCTACCTGACTGTCTGGATCCCTGGCTACCTGACTGCCTGGCCACCTGACTACCTGGCTACCTGACTGGCTATCTGACTGCCTGGCTACCTGACTGCCTGCCTGCTTGGCTATCTGACTGCCTGGCTACCTGACTGCCTGGCTACCTGACTGCCTGGCTGCCTGACTGCCTGACTGCCTGGCTACCTGACTGCCTGACTCCCTGGCTACCTGACTGCCTGGCTGCCTGACTGGCTATCTGACTGCCTGGCTACCCGACTGCCTGGCTACCTGACTGCCTGCCTGCTTGGCTATCTGACTGCCTGGCTACCTGACTGCCTGTCTGCCTGTCTGCCTGACTGCCTGGCTACCTGACTGCCTGTCTGCCTGACTGCCTGACTGCCTGACTGCCTGGCTACCTGACTGTCTGGCACCCTGGCTACCTGACTGCCTGGCCACCTGACTACCTGGCTACCTGACTGCCTGACTGGCTATCTGACTGCCTGGCTGCCTGACTGCCTGGCTACCTGACTGACTGGCTGCCTGACTGTCTGACTGCCTGGCTACCTGACTGCCTGGCTACCTGACTGCCTGGCTACCTGACTGCCTGGCTCCCTGGCTGCCTGGCTGCCTGACTGCCTGGCTACCTGACTGCCTGGCTACCTGACTGCCTGCCACACAACTATAACTTTGGTGTGTGTGTGTGTGTGTGTGTGTGTGTGTGTGTGTGTGTGTGTGTGTGTGTGTGTGTGTGTGTGTGTGTGTGTGCATGCATACATACATTTGTGCGTGTGAGTGTATGTGCGTGCCTGTGTGTTTGTGTTGAAGGATATCTCCTAGTATCAAGAGTGCACATACGTTCTTTAGAGACACACTCGAATTGGCGGCTTGTCTCGTCAGTCGTCAGAGAGTTGGAGTTAAATCATTTGACGTTGTTGAACAGTCAGACAACTTCGATACACACACACGCACACACACACACACACACACACACACACACACACACACACACACACACACACACACACACACACACACACACACACACACACACACACACACACACACACACACACACACACACACACACACACACACACACACACACACACACACACACACACACACACACACACACAGAGAGAGAGAGATGACTTTGATTGGCTCTCGGAGGACAATTAAATGTAGAGTGGGAAATGAACAGACGTCTGAAATATATAAATATATTACCATTTAATGAGACAGTGTTTTTAATGTTAGCGGTTTAATGAGTAGCGGCGCAGAGGGACAGAATGCTGATGTCTATTTCTACGTCAACTTTAATTGACTGTCACCTCTGGAATTTTAAATAGCTTAAATGAGTCTTTGGGAAAAAAAGTGTTTAAAAAAGCATGTTTTCCCCACCAACAGAACAACGCATTAACGGTCAATAAAGTATTAGAATGTGCACAGAGGGACAGAATACTGATGTCTGGTGTTTGGAGTTTTAACTGTAGTTGACAATCACCTTTGAAATATTTATTTGAATCTAATAACCTACTTCTGGAGTGGTGGAGCCAGAGACAGCAGTGGGGTCAAACTGTAAAACCCACTTCATACATTTTGAATTTAAAACTTCTGGAGTGGTGGAGCCAGAGACAGCAGTGGGGTCAAAATGTAAAACTCACTTCATACATTTGAATTTAAAAATAGATTTTTTTTCTCTTAAACAAAACTACACAACATTTTATCTCTGGGACCCTCAGGATGACAGATCAGAGACAGATTACTGAATGTAAGTGCGTTATTTGCCTTCGGAGGTGAACGATATCAAACCATTTGCCCGTGATAAAAGTGTTTTGTTTGTTGTTGCACTATCCTCAAACAATAGCATGGTATTTTTGTTGTTGTAATAGCTACTGTAAATTGGACACTACATTTAGATTAACAAGTATTTAAGCTTTCTGCCCATTTAAGACATGTCTATGTCCCGGAATTGGCTATTGTTTACAACATCATTCTAGTGACATTATTCTAGTGACATCACATTATCGCCTATTGAGCAACAACTGTCCCGGTTTAGGGACACCGATCCCGTAGAGGTTTTAAAAAGGTCTTTGATATTGTGAATCATGAGGTCCTCCTATCCAAACTATCCACGGAAGCCATTAGTTGGATGTATTCCTATCTGACGAACAGAAGTCAAAGGGTTTGTTTGGGGGACATTCAGTAGGATTCTCTTTACTATAACATTGGCGTCCCACAAGGGTCAATATTAGCCCCCCTTCTGTTTACCATCTATATAAATGATCTCCCACTTGCTTGCCCACAAGTTACAGTTTTTTTACAATCACTTTGGCGCTAATTTCAGAACGTTGATGTCATTTTTCAAAACTCTAGAAACAAAACTCACAACCAACTGATCAAAATGATAAGTAGCTGTTGCATTACTCTTAATGCAGAGTTTTACGGAAACTGACAAACAATATTCCATGTTTAGATCATAAAAGTTTCAGGATAACGAGATCCATTGACACCAATTAACGTGGAACATGAACCAATTGGACTACATTATCTACGGATGTAATATTTCATCATCATTCTTTATCAGACACTGTTTCTATGGTCCCATGTACCACTTTTCCAGACCATGTTTTCAGATTTGACATTACTGTACACTCACCGGACACTTTATTAGGTACAGCTATCTAGTACTGGGTAGGACACCCTTTTGCCTCCACAACAACCTGAATTATTCACGGTGTTGTATGTTAAGAGCTACTCTCAATTGTCAAATGACTGTATACTGTATGTCAATGTGTACCACAGAGTAGGTGATGTGACTAAATTTGTTCTTACTGTAATTTTCCCTGAAGAATTGAGACTTGGCCAAATAGGGGAGGCAGAGGCCAAATTCTGACTGACCAACAAGAGCGGGCTGTGGTCATTTTGGTTCGGACCAGAAATGATATTCACCTGACAGACATCCAGCAGAACATCTTGCACAATGACGACATGCTCAACAGTGTGGAAGACATCAGTCTGCCAACTATTGCACGCACGCTGAAAAGGCACCAGGTGTCTCTAAAACAGCTATACCGTGTGCCTTTTGAAACAAATGCAGACAGAGTGAAGCAACTGAGGACTGAGTATGTTCAGGTAGGTTCAGGTAGGTTCAGGTAGGTTCAGATTCAAGATGCCTGTTGTGAAACATTCCCCCAAAATTCTACATCATTGTAATCAGTAATTCTCTTTCCAAAATATTTTTTTTAGAGGGTGAAGGAGCTCGATGCTGACGAAAACCATCACAAATTCCTCTTTTTGGATGAGGCAGGCTTCAATCTGGTCAAGACAAGGAGGAGAGTTCGGAATTTCATTGGCCAGTGGGCAACCATCCAAGTACCTAGACAACGTGGGGCCAACATCACCATGTGTGCGGTTATATCGGAAGATGGTGTGGTGGGACGCAGACCTCGTATTGGATCATATAATGCAGCTCTCCTTGTAACCTTCCTTGATGATCTAAATCAGATCTGTAGAGCTGATGGCGTGACCTATGTCATTGTGTGGGATAATGTCAGGTTCCACCATGCTCAAATGGTGCAAGCATAGTTTCAGGCCCATCCAAAATTTACCACCCTGTACTTACCCCCGTACTCTCCTTTCCTAAAACCCGATTGATGATTTTTTCTACACATGGAGGTGGAAGGTATATGATAGGGGCCCTCACGAACAAGCCACCCTTCTCCAGGCCATGTATGACACATGCAATGACATCACGGCAGACCAGTGTCAGGCCTGGATTCGCCCGAAGATTCTTCCCAAGATGTTTGGCTAATGAAAACATCCATTGTGATGTGGATGAGAACCTGCGGCCAAATCCACAACACAGGGTTGAGGGAAATATAGAAGTACAGTACTCAACCCTTTGTTTTGCTTTTTACAGTAAGCCAGGAGAGGAACACTGCAGTTGATGTTTTACAGTAAGCCAGGAGAGGAACTCTGCAGTTAATGTTTTACAGTAAGCCAGGAGAGGACCACTGCAGTTAATGTTTTACAGTAAGCCAGGAGAGGAACACTGCAGTTAATGTTTTACAGTAAGCCAGGAGAGGACCACTGCAGTTAATGTTTTACAGTAAGCCAGGAGAGGAACACTGCAGTTAATGTTTTACAGTAAGCCAGGAGAGGACCACTGCAGTTAATGTTTTACAGTAAGCCAGGTGAGGAACACAGCAGTTAATGTTTTACAGTAAGCCAGGTGAGGAACACAGCAGTTAATGTTTTACAGTAAGCCAGGTGAGGAACACTGCAGTTGATTTTTTTACTGCAGTTGTTTTCTTTTTTGCACCTAATTATTTTTGATTTGATTCAAAGAAACCTTTATTGTGATTTTATTGTATTTCATCTATACATTTCAGACTTTGTTCAATGATTCCACTGTGTCTGTAGTATTCTCTCTACTAGTCCTTTTACAGTGATGTATTTACGTGTAGTACCATAATGAAACATGAATCACATATGTACATTACATTTCAGTGTTCCTCAAAGTTCTGTTTTAGGACCACTATTGTTGTTCACAATATATTTAACCTCTTGGTGATATCATTCGGAAACATAATGTTAACTTTCACTGCTATGTGGATGACACACAGCTAGCTGTACATTTCGATGAAACATGGTGAAGCCCCAAAATTTCCCTCACTGGAAGCCTGTGTTTCAGCAAATTCTTTACTTTTAAACTCAGACAAAACAGAGATGCTTGTTCTAGGTCCCAAGAAACAAAGAGATCTTCTGTTGAATCTGACAATTAATCTTGATGGTTGTACAGTCGTCTCAAATAAAACTGTGAAGGACCTAAGGCGTTACTCTGGACCCTGATCTCTCTTTTGACGAACATATCAAGACTGTTTCAAGGACAGCTTTTTTCCATCTACTTAACATTGC
This sequence comes from Salvelinus alpinus, assembly GCF_045679555.1. Taxonomy (NCBI): domain Eukaryota; kingdom Metazoa; phylum Chordata; class Actinopteri; order Salmoniformes; family Salmonidae; genus Salvelinus; species Salvelinus alpinus. The sequence goes on from NC_092096.1 coordinate 72,027,850, forward strand.
AAAACTCTGAAACTTTCTGTCCAAAAATGATGCAGAAGAATTTATCCATGATTTTGCCACTTCTAAGTTAGACTACTGCAAAGCTCTACTTTCCGGCTACCCGGATAAAGCACTAAATAAACTTCAGTTAGTGCTAAACATGGCTGCTAGAATCTTGACTAGAACCAAAACATTTGATCATATTACTCCAGTGCTAGCCTCTTCCTGGTAAAGCTAGGGCTGGTTTGACCTGTTGCACCCTCTACAACCACTGTGATTATTATTATTTGACCCTGCTGGTCATCTATGAACGTTTGAACATCTTGGCCATGTTCTGTTATAATCTCCACCCGGCACAGCCAGAAGAGGACTGGCCACCCCTCATAGCCTGGTTCCTCTCTAGGTTTCTTCCTAGGTTCCTGCCTTTCTAGGGAGTTATTCCAAGCCACAGTGCTTCTACATCTGCATTGCTTGCTGTTTGGGGTTTTAGGCTGGGTTTCTGTACAGCACTTTGTGACATCAGCTGATGTACGAAGGGCTATATAAATACATTTCATTGATTGATTGATATTTTGTACTACACTATGTAATGATTGTACGAACAACTACACAGTGATACTATAGGTATCTTGTGTGTGGGTGATCTAAATTAATAACCCTATGGTATTTCATGATAAATAAGTTATTTGAACCGATGAATCTGCAAGTGCAATGTTTCTTTAAAACCTCTCTGGAATCGTTCGGGACGTGAGCGTCCCACCTCGCCAACAGCCAGTGAAATTGCAGGGCACCAAATTCAAACAACAGAAAGCTCAAAATTAAAATTCCTCAAACATACAAGTATTATACACCATTTTAAAGATACACTTCTTGTTAATCCAGCCACAGTGTCCGATTTCAAAAAGGCTTTACGGCGAAAGCACACCATGCGATTATGTTAGGTCAGCGCCTTGCCACAGAAAACCATACAGCCATTTTCTAAAGAAGGAGAGGTGTCACAAAAGTCAGAAATAGCATTAAAATGAATCACTAACCTTTGATGATCTTCACCGAATGGCACTCCCAGGACTCAATGTTAGACAATAAATGTGTGTTTTGTTCGATAAAGTTCATCTTTATGTCCAAATACCTCCTTTTTGTTCGCACGTTTAGTCCAGTAATCCAAATGCACAAAGCGCGGGCACAAAGTCCAGACAAAAAGTCAAAAAAAGTTCCATTAAAGTTAGCAGAAACATGTCAAATGATGTATATAATCAATCTTTAGGATGTTTTTATCATAAATCTTCAATAATATTCCAACTGAAAGGAAAGGGAACGAACGGCACGCTCACGGCCACGCGCGATCAACAACTCATGGCTTTCAGCTGAGCCACTTACTCTGAGTGGTCTTATTCGCTCCCCCTTCACAATAGAAGCATGAAACAACTTCTAAAGACTGTTGACACCTAGTGGAAGCCTTAGGAAGTGCAATCTGACCCCACAGACACTGTATATTGGATAGGCAATCACTTAAAAAAACTACAAACCTCAGATTTCCCACTTCCTGGTTGGATTTGTCTCAGGTTTTTGCCTGCCATATGAGTTCTGTTATACTCACAGACATTATTTTTAACAGTTTTGGAAACTTTAAGTGTTTGCTATCCAAATCTATATGCATATCCTAGCTTCTGGGCCTGAGTAGCAGGCAGTTTAGTTTGGGCAAGCTTTTCATCCAAAATTCTGAATGCTGCCCCCTATCCTAGTGAAGTTAAAAGATATGAATGCACAATGCAATGTTTTGAACATTGGACAGCCTGTGTTACAAGTGATGACCAGTTTTGAGTTTTGGTTCCAGAGTTTTGAAAAATGACCACAAGGTTCTGAAATTAGCGCCAAAGTGTAAAAAACTTTAACATGTCGATGTATGCAGACTATACAGTTCTGTATGTACCCTCCCAAAAAATAGACAACTAGTTGTTAACAAGTTCACTGAAGCTCTGGTTGTTAGGTCTGCGTAAATGGCTGTAAGGGAGTCAGGCGCAGGAGAGTAGATATTGGGTAGCAAATGGAGCCTTTTATTTGGCGAACCAAAAACACACGGCACAACGAACAAGAAATACAATACGGGTTGACATAACCCAGCGAAACCAGCCTAACGTGCGCATGCATGAAACAATAAACAATCCCACACAAAGACATGGGGGGAACAGAGGGTTAAATACACAACACGTGATTGAGGGGATTGAAACCAGGTGTGAGGAAAACAAGACAAAACAAATGGAAAATGAAAAGTGGATCGATGATGGCTAGAAGAGCGGCGACGCCGACCGCCGAGCACCGTCCGATCAAGGAGAGGACCCGATCAAGGAGAGGACCCGATCAAGGAGAGGACCCGATCAAGGAGAGGACCCGATCAAGGAGAGGACCCGATCAAGGAGAGGACCCGATCAAGGAGAGGACCCGATTTCGGCGGAAGTCGTGACACTGGTACGTGTTTCTAAATGGATGACTAATTATTGCCTGCATTTAAATATCGACAAGACTGTATGTACTTCTCTAAGAAATTAATTGATTCTTCCCAACGAGCTGTTCTTGTTAACGGGGAGAATCTGAAAGTTGAGTCTAACTTCAGGTCTCTCTGCGTCATTTTTGGACTCCAACTTGACATTTAAGAAACACGTGAAGAAGGTGGTTAAACACGGTCAAGTTTGGATTATCCAAC
>NC_092096.1:72035529-72163029 GCF_045679555.1 Salvelinus alpinus
TCTACTCCATTCTACTCCATTCTACCTCTACTCTATTCTACTCTAATCTACTGCTCCTGTATTCTACTCTATTCTACTCTATTCTACTATATTCTACTCCATTCTACTCTATTCTACTGCTACTCTATTCTACTCTATTCTACTGCTACTCTATTCTACTCCATTCTACTCTATTCTACTATATTCTACTGCTACTCTATTCTACTCTATTCTACTCCATTCTACTCTATTGTACTCTATTCTACTCCATTCTACTCTATTCTACTGCTACTCTGTTCTATTCTACTATATTCCACTCTATTCCATTGCTACTCCATTCTACTGCTACTCCATTTCACTCTATTCCACTGCTACTCTATTCCACTCTATTCTACTCCATTCCACTCTATTCCACTCTATTCTACTCCATTCCACTCTATTCCACTCCATTCTACTCCATTCCACCTCTACTCTATTCCACTCTAATCTACTGCTACTGTATTCTACAGTATTCCACTCTATTCCACTCTATTCTACTCCATTCTACTCTATTATTTTATTCCATTCTACTCCGTTCTATTCAATTCTACTCAATTCTACTGCTACTCTATTCTACTATATTCTACTGTATTCTACTGATACTCTATTCTACTCTACTGTATTCTACTCTATTCTACTGCTACTCTACTCTACTCTATTCTACGGCTACTCCATTTCACTCCATTCCACTATATTCTACTGCTACTCTATTCCACTCTATTCTACTATATTCTACTCTATTCTACTCCACTCCACTCCATTCTACTGCTACTCCATTCTACTCTATTCTATTCTACTCTACTCTACTGCTACTCTATTCTACTGATACTCTATTCTACTCCATTATACTCTATTGTACTCTATTCTACTCCATTCTACTCTATTCTACTGCTACTCTGTTCTATTCTACTATATTCTACTCTATTCTATTGCTACTCTATTCTACTGCTACTCTATTTTACTCTATTCTACTGCTACTCTATTCTACTCTATTCTACTCCATTCTACTCTATTCTACTCTATTCTACTCCATTCTACTCTATTCTACTCCATTCTACTCCATTCTACCTCTACTCTATTCTACTCTAATCTACTGCTACTGTATTCTACAGTATTCTACTCTATTCTACTCTATTCTACTCCATTCTACTCTATTCTACTGCTACTCTATTCTACTCTATTCTACTCTATTCTACTATATTCTACTGCTACTCTATTCTACTCTATTCTACTCCATTCTACTCTATTCTACTCTATTTTACTCCATTCTACTCCATTCTATTCAATTCTACTCAATTCTACTGCTACTCTATTCTACTATATTCTACTCTATTCTACTGCTACTCTACTCTACTCTATTCTACGGCTACTCTATTCTACTCCATTCTACTATATTCTACTGCTACTCTATTCTACTCTATTGTACTATATTCTACTCTATACTACTCTACTCTACTATATTCTACTGCTACTCTATTCTACTCTATTCTATTCTACTCTACTCTACTGCTACTCTATTCTACTGATACTCTATTCTACTCCATTATACTCTATTGTAATCTATTCTACTCCATTCTACTCTATTCTACTGCTACTCTGTTCTATTCTACTCTATTCTACTGCTACTCTATTCTACTCTATTCTACTGCTACTCTATTCTACTGCTACTCTATTCTATTCCATTATACTCTATTGTACTCTATTCTACTGCTACTCTATTCTACTCCATTCTACTCCATTCTACTCTATTCTACTCTACTCTACTCTATTCCACTGCTACTCTATTCTACTGCTACTCTATTCTATTCTGCTCTATTCTACTGCTTTTCTACTGCTACTCTATTCTACTGCTATTCTACTGCTATTCTACTGCTATTCTAATGCTACTCTATTCTACTCTATTCTACTGCTACTCAATCAATCAATCAATCAATCAAGTTTATTTTATATAGCCCTTCGTACATCAGCTAATATCTCGAAGTGCTGTACAGAAACCCAGCCTAAAACCCCAAACAGCAAGCAATGCAGGTGTAGAAGGACGGTGGCTAGGAAAAACTCCCTAGAAAGGCCAAAACCTAGGAAGAAACCTAGAGAGGAACCAGGCTATGAGGGGTGGCCAGTCCTCTTCTGGCTGTGCCGGGTGGAGATTATAACAGAACATGGCCAAGATGTTCAAAATGTTCATAAATGACAAGCATGGTCAAATAATAATCAGGAATACATGTCAGTTGGCTTTTCATAGCCGATAATTAAGAGTTGAAAACAGCAGGTCTGGGACAGGTAGGGGTTCCATAACCGCAGGCTGAACAGTTGAAACTGGGACAGCAGCAAGGCCAGGTGGACTGGGGACAGCAAGGAGTCATCATGCCCGGTAGTCCTGACATATGGTCCTAGGGCTCAGTTCCTCCGAGAGAGAGAAAGAAAGAGAGAAGGAGAGAATTAGAGAGAAACAAGATGTTCAAAATGTTCAGAAAGAGAAAGAAAGAGAGAAGGAGAGAATTAGAGAGAGCATACTTAAATTCACACAGGACACTGGATAAGACAGGAGAAGTACTCCAGATATAACCAACTGGCCCTAGCCCCCCGACACAAACTACTGCAGCATAAATACTGGAGGCTGAGACAGGAGGGGTCAGGAGACACTGTGGCCCCATCCGATGATACCCCCGGACAGGGCCAAACAGGAAGGATATAACCCCACCCACTTTGCCAAAGCACAGCCCCCGCACCACTAGAGGGATATCTTCAATCACCAACTTACAATCCTGAGACAAGGCCGAGTATAGCCCACAAAGATCTCCACCACAGCACAAACCAAGGGGGGGCGCCAACCCAGACAGGAAGATCACGTCAGTAACTCAACCCACTCAAGTGACGCACCCCTCCTAGGGACGGCATGAAAGAGCACCAGTAAGCCAGTGACTCAGCCCCTGTAATAGGGTTAGAGGTAGAGAATCCCAGTGGAGGGGAACCGGCCAGGCAGAGACAGCAAGGGTGGTTCGTTGCTCCAGAGCCTTTCCGTTCACCTTCACACTCCTGGGCCAGACTACACTCAATCATATGACCTACTGAAGAGATAAGTCTTCAGTAAAGACTTAAAGGTTGAGACCGAGTCTGCGTCTCTCACATGGGTAGGCAGACCATTCCATAAAAATGGAGATCTATAGGAGAAAGCCCTGCCTCTATTCTACTCTACTCTATTCTACTCTATTCTACTGCTACTATATTCTACTTCTACTCTATTCTATTCGGCTCTATTCTACTCTATTATACTGCTATTCTACTGCTACTCTATTCTACTCTATTCTACTCTATTCTACTCTATTCTACTGCTACTCTACTCTATTCTACTGCTACTCTATTCTACTCTATTCTACTGCTATTCTACTGCTACTATATTCTACTGCTACTCTATTCTATTCTGCTCTATTCTACTCTATTCTACTGCTATTCTACTGCTATTCTACTGCTACTCTATTATGCTCTATTCTACTCTATTCTACTGCTACTCTACTCTATTCTACTGCTACTCTATTCTACTGCTACTCTATTCTACTCTACTCTACTGCTATTCTACTGCTACTCTACTCTATTCTACTCTACTCTATTCTACTGCTACTATATTCTACTCTATTCTACTGCTCTTCTACTGCTACTCTATTCTACTCTATTCTACTCTATTGTACTGCTATTCTACTGCTACTCTATTCTACTCTATTGTACTGCTACTCTATTCCACTCTATTCTACTGCTACTCTATTCTACTCTACTCTACTGCTATTCTACTGCTACTCTATTCTACTCTATTCTACTACTACTCTATTCTACTCTATTCTACTGCTACTCTATTCTACTGCTACTCTATTCTACTATATTCTACTGCTATTCTACTGCTACTCTATTCTACTGCTACTCTATTCTACTCTATTGTACTCTATTGTACTCTATTCTACTCTATTCTACTGCTACTCTATTCTACTCTATTATACTGCTATTCTACTGCTACTCTATTCTACTCTATTCTACTCTATTCTACTGCTACTCTATTCTACTCTATTCTACTGTTACTCTATTCTACTCTATTTTACTCTATTCTACTGCTACTCTATTCTACTCTATTCTACTGCTATTCTACTGCTACTCTATTCTACTCTATTCTACTCTATTCTACTGCTACTCTACTCTACTCTATTCTACGGCTACTCTATTCTACTCCATTCTACTATATTCTACTGCTACTCTATTCTACTCTATTGTACTATATTCTACTCTATACTACTCTACTCTACTCTATTCTACTGCTACTCTATTCTACTCTATTCTATTCTACTCTACTCTACTGCTACTCTATTCTACTGCTACTCTATTCTACTCCATTATACTCTATTGTAATCTATTCTACTCCATTCTACTCTATTCTACTGCTACTCTGTTCTATTCTACTCTATTCTACTGCTACTCTATTCTACTCTATTCTACTGCTACTCTATTCTACTGCTACTCTATTCTATTCCATTATACTCTATTGTACTCTATTCTACTGCTACACTATTCTACTCCATTCTACTCCATTCTACTCTATTCTACTCTACTCTACTCTATTCCACTGCTACTCTATTCTACTGCTACTCTATTCTATTCTGCTCTATTCTACTGCTTTTCTACTGCTACTCTATTCTACTGCTATTCTACTGCTATTCTACTGCTATTCTAATGCTACTCTATTCTACTCTATTCTACTGCTACTCAATCAATCAATCAATCAATCAAGTTTATTTTATATAGCCCTTCGTACATCAGCTAATATCTCGAAGTGCTGTACAGAAACCCAGCCTAAAACCCCAAACAGCAAGCAATGCAGGTGTAGAAGCACGGTGGCTAGGAAAAACTCCCTAGAAAGGCCAAAACCTAGGAAGAAACCTAGAGAGGAACCAGGCTATGAGGGGTGGCCAGTCCTCTTCTGGCTGTGCCGGGTGGAGATTATAACAGAACATGGCCAAGATGTTCAAAATGTTCATAAATGACAAGCATGGTCAAATAATAATCAGGAATACATGTCAGTTGGCTTTTCATAGCCGATAATTAAGAGTTGAAAACAGCAGGTCTGGGACAGGTAGGGGTTCCATAACCGCAGGCTGAACAGTTGAAACTGGGACAGCAGCAAGGCCAGGTGGACTGGGGACAGCAAGGAGTCATCATGCCCGGTAGTCCTGACATATGGTCCTAGGGCTCAGTTCCTCCGAGAGAGAGAAAGAAAGAGAGAAGGAGAGAATTAGAGAGAAACAAGATATTCAAAATGTTCAGAAAGAGAAAGAAAGAGAGAAGGAGAGAATTAGAGAGAGCATACTTAAATTCACACAGGACACTGGATAAGACAGGAGAAGTACTCCAGATATAACCAACTGGCCCTAGCCCCCCGACACAAACTACTGCAGCATAAATACTGGAGGCTGAGACAGGAGGGGTCAGGAGACACTGTGGCCCCATCCGATGATACCCCCGGACAGGGCCAAACAGGAAGGATATAACCCCACCCACTTTGCCAAAGCACAGCCCCCGCACCACTAGAGGGATATCTTCAATCACCAACTTACAATCCTGAGACAAGGCCGAGTATAGCCCACAAAGATCTCCACCACAGCACAAACCAAGGGGGGGCGCCAACCCAGACAGGAAGATCACGTCAGTAACTCAACCCACTCAAGTGACGCACCCCTCCTAGGGACGGCATGAAAGAGCACCAGTAAGCCAGTGACTCAGCCCCTGTAATAGGGTTAGAGGTAGAGAATCCCAGTGGAGGGGAACCGGCCAGGCAGAGACAGCAAGGGTGGTTCGTTGCTCCAGAGCCTTTCCGTTCACCTTCACACTCCTGGGCCAGACTACACTCAATCATATGACCTACTGAAGAGATAAGTCTTCAGTAAAGACTTAAAGGTTGAGACCGAGTCTGCGTCTCTCACATGGGTAGGCAGACCATTCCATAAAAATGGAGATCTATAGGAGAAAGCCCTGCCTCTATTCTACTCTACTCTATTCTACTCTATTCTACTGCTACTATATTCTACTTCTACTCTATTCTATTCGGCTCTATTCTACTCTATTATACTGCTATTCTACTGCTACTCTATTCTACTCTATTCTACTCTATTCTACTCTATTCTACTGCTACTCTACTCTATTCTACTGCTACTCTATTCTACTCTATTCTACTGCTATTCTACTGCTACTATATTCTACTGCTACTCTATTCTATTCTGCTCTATTCTACTCTATTCTACTGCTATTCTACTGCTATTCTACTGCTACTCTATTATGCTCTATTCTACTCTATTCTACTGCTACTCTACTCTATTCTACTGCTACTCTATTCTACTGCTACTCTATTCTACTCTACTCTACTGCTATTCTACTGCTACTCTACTCTATTCTACTCTACTCTATTCTACTGCTACTATATTCTACTCTATTCTACTGCTCTTCTACTGCTACTCTATTCTACTCTATTCTACTCTATTGTACTGCTATTCTACTGCTACTCTATTCTACTCTATTGTACTGCTACTCTATTCCACTCTATTCTACTGCTACTCTATTCTACTCTACTCTACTGCTATTCTACTGCTACTCTATTCTACTCTATTCTACTACTACTCTATTCTACTCTATTCTACTGCTACTCTATTCTACTGCTACTCTATTCTACTATATTCTACTGCTATTCTACTGCTACTCTATTCTACTGCTACTCTATTCTACTCTATTGTACTCTATTGTACTCTATTCTACTCTATTCTACTGCTACTCTATTCTACTCTATTATACTGCTATTCTACTGCTACTCTATTCTACTCTATTCTACTCTATTCTACTGCTACTCTATTCTACTCTATTCTACTGTTACTCTATTCTACTCTATTTTACTCTATTCTACTGCTACTCTATTCTACTCTATTCTACTGCTATTCTACTGCTACTCTATTCTACTCTATTCTACTGCTATTCTACTGCTACTCTATTCTACTCTATTCTACTGCCACTCTATTCTACTCTATTGTACTCTATTCTACTGCTACTATATTCTACTCTATTCTACTGCTATTCTACTGCTACTCTATTCTACTCTATTCTACTCTATTGTACTCTATTCTACTCTACTCTACTGCTATTCTACTGCTACTCTATTCTACTCTATTCTACTGCTACTCTATTCTACTCTATTCTACTCTATTCTACTCTATTCTACTGCTATTGTACTGCTACTCTATTCTACTCTATTCCATTCTACTCTATTCCATTCTACTCTATTCTACTCTATTCTACTGCCACTCTATTCTACTCTATTGTACTCTATTCTACTGCTACTATATTCTACTCTATTCTACTGCTATTCTACTGCTACTCTATTCTACTCTATTCTACTCTATTGTACTCTATTCTACTGCTACTCTACTGCTATTCTACTGCTACTCTATTCTACTCTATTCTACTGCTACTCTATTCTACTCTATTCTATGGGGGTGGTGTGTGTGTGTGTGTGGGAGGGGGACGGTGGAGGGGGGGTTGGAGGGAGGGAGGAGAGGGGGGGTTGGAGGGAGGGAGGGGGGGTTGGAGGGAGGGAGGGGGTAGGGGGGGTGGAGGGAAGGTTGGAGGGGGGGGTGTTGGAGGGGGGGGTGGAGGGAGGGTTGGAGGGAGGGAGGGGGGTGGTGTGTGTGTGGGAGGGGGAGGGGGAGGGGGTGTTGGTGGTGTGTGTGTGTGTGTGAGTTATACACCAATTAGGTTATTATACACATAGTCGGTGTTTAATGTCATTGCATATGAAAACACAGTTTGAGATCATTGAGAGGAGATTTTGACAGTAGTTTGAGTGGTGAATTGGGCTTCCCGGGAAAATGCTGTCCGAGCTTACAACAGTAAGCAAGGGGAACGGGGATTAGCGAAGGGGAACGGGGATTAGCGAAGGGGAGCAAAGGGGAACGGGGCTTAGCGAAGGCGAACGGGGCTTAGCGAAGGGGAGCAAAGGGGAACGGGGCTTAGCGAAGGGGAACGGGCCTTAGCGAAGGGGAACGGGGCTTAGCGAAGCGGAGCAAGGGAGAACGGGCTTAGCGAAGGGGAACGGGGATTAGCGAAGGCGAGCAAGGGGAACGGGGCTTAGCGAAGGGGAGCAAGAGGAAAGGAGCTTAGCGAAGGGGAACGGGGCTTAGCGAAGGGGAGCAAGAGGAAAGGAGCTTAGCGAAGGGGAACGGGGCTTAGCGAAGGGGAACGGGGCTTAGCGAAGGGGAGCAAAGGGGAACGGGGCTTAGCGAAGGGGAACGGGGCTTAGCGAAGGGGAGCAAAGTGGAACGGGGCTTAGCGAAGGGGAGCGGGGCTTAGCGAAGGGGAACGGGGCTTAGCGAAGGGGAACGGGGCTTCGCGAAGGGGAGCAAGGGGAACGGGGCTTAGCGAAGGGGAACGGGGCTTAGCGAAGGGGAGCAAGGGGAACGGGGCTTAGTGAAGGGGAACGGGGCTTAGCGAAGGGGAGCAAGGGGAACGGGGCTTAGCGAAGGGGAGCGGGGCTTAGCGAAGGGGAACGGGGCTTCGCGAAGGGGAGCAAGGGGAACGGGGCTTAGCGAAGGGGAACGGGGCTTAGCGAAGGGGAGCAAAGTGGAACGGGGCTTAGCGAAGGGGAGCGGGGCTTAGCGAAGGGGAACGGGGCTTAGCGAAGGGGAACGGGGCTTAGCGAAGGGGAGCAAGGGGAACGGGGCTTAGCGAAGGGGAACGGGGCTTAGCGAAGGGGAGCAAGGGGAACGGGGCTTAGTGAAGGGGAACGGGGCTTAGCGAAGGGGAGCAAGGGGAACGGGGCTTAGCGAAGGGGAGCGGGGCTTAGCGAAGGGGAACGGGGCTTCGCGAAGGGGAGCAAGGGGAACGGGGCTTAGCGAAGGGGAACGGGGCTTAGCGAAGGGGAACGGGGCTTAGCGAAGGGGAGCAAAGTGGAACGGGGCTTAGCGAAGGGGAGCGGGGCTTAGCGAAGGGGAACGGGGCTTAGCGAAGGGGAGCAAGGGGAACGGGGCTTAGCGAAGGGGAACGGGGCTTAGCGAAGGGGAGCAAGGGGAACGGGGCTTAGCGAAGGGGAACGGGGCTTAGCGAAGGGGAGCAAGGGGAACGGGGCTTAGCGAAGGGGAGCGGGGCTTAGCGAAGGGGAACGGGGCTTCGCGAAGGGGAGCAAGGGGAACGGGGCTTAGCGAAGGGGAACGGGGCTTAGCGAAGGGGAGCAAGGGGAAAAGGGGCTTAGTGAAGGGGAGCAAAGGGGACCGGGGCTTAGCGAAGGGGAACGGGGCTTAGCGAAGGGGAACGGGGCTTAGCGAAGGGGAACGGGGATTAGCGAAGGGGAACGGGGCCTGTCCTGGGAAATGTTCTTGTTACTTACAACCTCATGCTAATCGCATTAGCCTACGTTAGCTCAACCGTCCCGCGGGGGGGACACCGATCCTGTAGAAGTTTTAATAGCAGTTCTCCCAGGAAGAGGTTTTGTAAAAGAGACCTGCAGCAAGATCCACGCGAGATGATGTCAGCACCATGTGTGAATCATTATTACAGATGACTAGGAAAAACAGACTGAGGGACAAACCAGGAAAAATATCATTGTTGTGGAAGGCATACCAGAGTCTTCACATGAAGACAGAGTCTGACAGACCTGGACAGAGTCTGATGAGTAAAATGATCCCAGAAAAGCTGCAGGTGGATCATAGGAAGATTGAGGTGGAGCCACGCCCACAGGTCTGGAAACCATGTGACCAGCCCGGGTGACAGAAGCAGGCCGATAGTGATGAAGTTCCTGAGGTTTAAGGACAAAATGCCTCTTCCGTTCTGGAGAGAGCCAATAACTTGAGTGGAACCAACATCTTCCTCAATGACAACTTCTCTGAAGCTGTGCTCCATCCCAGCCATGAAAGTTGCCAAAGAGTGAGGGGACATTGCTTACATCCGCTACTCCACCCTCCATCCCAAAAGCCTGGGAGGAGAGAGAGTCAAGCTTCAGGGGTTTTCCCCATATTATGTCTACTTCCAATTAACCTTTACAGCCCCGGCGTTCCGCTAGCGGAACTCCTCCCACATTCCACTGAAAAGGCAGAGCGCGAAATTCAAAAAATATTTTTTTGAAATATTTAACTTTCACACATTAACAAGTCCAATACAGCAAATGAAAGATACACATCTTGTGAATCCAGTCAACATGTCTGATTTTTAAAATGTTTTACAGCGAAAACACCACATATATTTATGTTAGCTCACCACCAAATACAAAAAAGGACAGACATTTTTCACAGCACAGGTAGCATGCACGAAACCAACCAAACTAACCAAGAACCAACCAAACTAACCAAGAAACAACGTCATCAGATGACAGTCCTATAACATGTTACACAATAAATCTATGTTTTGTTCGAAAAATGTGCATATTTGAGGTATAAATCAGTTTTACATTGCTGCTACCATCACAGCTACCGTCAGAAATAGCACCGAAGCAGCCAGAGTAATTATAGAGACCAACTGTCATGTTGTCTTTGATCATGTCTTGTCCCTGTGCTTCCCTCTGCTGGTCTTATTAGGTTCTTTCTCTTTCTCTCTCTCTATCGTTCCGTTCATGCTCCCAGCTGTTTCTCATTCTCCCTACGACCTCATTTACTCTTTCACACCTGTCCCCTATTTTGCCCTCTGATTAGAGTCCCTATTTCTCCCTCTGTTTTCCGCTCCTGTCCTTGTCGGATTCTTGTTTGATGTTTGCAGTTTCTGTGTCCTTGTTCCGCCCTGTCGTGTTCTTTTGCCTTCTTCAGATGCTGCGTGTGAGCAGGTGTCTATGTCAGCTACGGTCTGTGCCTTCCTGAAGCGACCTGCAGTCTGTGGTCGCGTCTCCAGTCGTTCCTCTCTATTGACGAGAGGATTTCAGTTTCCTGTTTTGGATTACCATTGATTTATATCCAGGAGAATCATTATTTGTTTTATACTGGAATAAAGACTCTGTTACTATTACGTCGCTTTTGGGTCCTCATTCATCTGCATAACAGAAGAATCCGACCAAGATGGACCCAGCGACTACGGATTCTCTCAACACTGCCGTCAAGTTCCAGGGAGCAATGCTCGGCAGACACGAGCAGGAATTGTCTGCTGCTCGTCATGCCGTTGAGACCCTGGCCACTCAGGTCTCCGACCTGTCAGGACAGTTTCAGAGTCTTCGTCTCGTGCCACCAGCTACTTCCTGGTCTTCCGAGTCTCCGGAACCTAGGGTTAATAACCCACCATGTTACTCTGGGCAGCCCACTGAGTGTCGCTCCTTTCTCACCCAGTGTGATATTGTGTTCTCTCTCCAGCCCAACACATACTCAAGAGAGAGAGCTCGGATCGCTTACGTCATATCACTCCTTACTGGTCGGGCTCGGGAGTGGGGCACAGCTATCTGGGAGGCTAGGGCTGAGTGTTCTAACGTTTATCAGAACTTTAGAGAGGAGATGATACGGGTTTTTGATCGTTCAGTTTTTGGGAAGGAGGCTTCCAGGGCCCTGGCTTCCCTATGTCAAGGTGATCGATCCATAACGGATTACTCTATAGAGTTTCGCACTCTGGCTGCATCCAGTGACTGGAACGAGCCGGCGTTGCTCGCTCGTTTTCTGGAGGGACTCCACGCTGAGGTTAAGGATGAGATTCTCTCCCGGGAGGTTCCTTCCAGCGTGGACTCTTTGATTGCACTCGCCATCCGCATAGAACGACGGGTAGATCTTCGTCACCGAGCTCGTGAAAGAGAGCTCGCGTTAACGGTGTTTCCCCTCTCCGCATCTCAACCATCTCCTCCCACCGGCTCAGAGACTGAGCCCATGCAGCTGGGAGGTATTCGCATCTCGACTAAGGAGAGGGAACGGAGAATCACCAACCGCCTTTGCCTCTATTGCGGTTCTGCTGGACATTTTGTCATGTCATGTCCAGTAAAAGCCAGAGCTCATCAGTAAGCGGAGGGCTACTGGTGAGCGCTACTACTCAGGTCTCTCCATCAAGATCCTGTACTACCTTGTCGGTCCATCTACGCTGGACCGGTTCGGCTGCTTCCTGCAGTGCCTTGATAGACTCAGGGGCTGAGGGTTGTTTTATGGACGAAGCATGGGCTCGGAAACATGACATTCCCCTCAGACAGTTAGGGAAGCCCACGCCCATGTTCGCCTTAGATGGTAGTCTTCTCCCCAGTATCAGATGTGAGACACTACCTTTAACCCTCACAGTATCTGGTAACCACAGTGAGACCATTTCCTTTTTGATTTTTCGTTCACCTTTTACACCTGTTGTTTTGGGTCATCCCTGGCTAGTATGTCATAATCCTTCTATTAATTGGTCTAGTAATTCTATTCTATCCTGGAACGTTTCTTGTCATGTGAAGTGTTTAATGTCTGCTATCCCTCCTGTGTCTTCTGTCCCCTCTACTCAGGAGGAACCTGGTGATTTGACAGGAGTGCCGGAGGAATATCATGATCTGCGCACGGTCTTCAGTCGGTCCAGAGCCAGCTCCCTTCCTCCTCACCGGTCGTATGATTGTTGTATTGATCTCCTTCCGGGGACCACTCCCCCTCGGGGTAGACTATACTCTCTGTCGGCTCCCGAACGTAAGGCTCTCGAGGATTATCTGTCTGTTTCTCTCGACGCCGGTACCGTGGTGCCTTCTTCCTCTCCCGCCGGAGCGGGATTTTTCTTTGTTAAGAAGAAGGACGGTACTCTGCGCCCCTGCGTGGATTATCGAGGGCTGAATGACATAACGGTTAAGAATCGTTATCCGCTTCCCCTTATGTCGTCAGCCTTCGAGATTTTGCAGGGAGCCAGGTGCTTTACTAAGTTGGACCTTCGTAACGCTTACCATCTCGTACGCATCAGAGAGGGGGACGAGTGGAAAACGGCGTTTAACACTCCGTTAGGGCATTTTGAATACCGGGTTCTGCCGTTCGGTCTCGCTAATGCTCCAGCTGTCTTTCAGGCATTAGTTAATGATGTACTGAGAGACATGCTGAACATTTTTGTTTTCGTTTACCTTGACGATATCCTGATTTTTTCACCGTCACTCGAGATTCATGTTCAGCACGTTCGACGTGTACTCCAGCGCCTTTTAGAGAATTGTCTCTACGTGAAGGCTGAGAAGTGCGCCTTTCATGTCTCCTCTGTCACTTTTCTCGGTTCTGTTATTTCCGCTGAAGGCATTCAGATGGATCCCGCTAAGGTCCAGGCTGTCAGCGATTGGCCCGTCCCTAAGTCACGTGTCGAGTTGCAGCGTTTTCTCGGTTTCGCTAATTTCTATCGGCGTTTCATTCGTAATTTCGGTCAAGTGGCTGCCCCTCTCACCGCTCTGACTTCTGTCAAGACTTGCTTTAAGTGGTCCGGTTCCGCCCAGGGAGCTTTTGATCTCCTCAAGAAGCGTTTTACATCCGCTCCTATCCTTGTTACTCCTGACGTCACTAAACAATTCATTGTCGAGGTTGACGCTTCAGAGGTGGGCGTGGGAGCCATTCTGTCTCAGCGCTTCCAGTCTGACGATAAGGTCCACCCTTGCGCTTACTTTTCTCATCGCCTGTCGCCATCGGAACGCAACTATGATGTGGGTAACCGCGAACTGCTCGCCATCCGCTTAGCCATAGGCGAATGGCGACAGTGGTTGGAGGGGGCGACCGTCCCTTTTGTCGTTTGGACTGACCATAAGAACCTTGAGTACATCCGTTCGGCCAAACGACTTAATGCACGTCAAGCTCGTTGGTCGTTGTTTTTCGCTCGTTTCGAGTTCGTGATTTCCTATCGTCCGGGAAATAAGAACACCAAGCCTGATGCCTTATCCCGTCTCTTTAGTTCTTCTGTGGCTTCTACCGACCCCGAGGGGATTCTCCCTGAAGGGCGTGTTGTCGGGTTGACTGTCTGGGGAATTGAGAGACAGGTAAAGCAAGCACTCACTCACACTGCGTCGCCGCGCGCTTGTCCTAGTAACCTTCTGTTCGTTCCTGTCTCTACTCGTCTGGCTGTTCTTCAGTGGGCTCACTCTGCCAAGTTAGCTGGCCACCCCGGCGTTCGGGGTACGCTTGCTTCTATTCGCCAGCGGTTTTGGTGGCCTACTCAGGAGCGGGACACGCGTCGTTTCGTGGCTGCTTGTTCGGACTGCGCGCAGACTAAGTCAGGTAACTCTCCTCCTGCCGGTCGTCTCAGACCGCTTCCCATTCCTTCTCGACCATGGTCTCACATCGCCTTAGACTTTATTACCGGTCTGCCTTCGTCTGCGGGGAAGACTGTGATTCTTACGGTTATCGATAGGTTCTCTAAGGCGGCACATTTCATTCCCCTCGCTAAGCTTCCTTCCGCTAAGGAGACGGCACAAATCATCATTGAGAATGTGTTCAGAATTCATGGCCTCCCGTTAGACGCCGTTTCAGACAGAGGTCCGCAATTCACGTCACAGTTTTGGAGGGAGTTCTGTCGTTTGATTGGTGCTTCCGTCAGTCTCTCTTCCGGGTTTCATCCCCAGTCTAACGGTCAAGCAGAAAGGGCCAATCAGTCGATTGGTCGCATTTTACGCAGCCTTTCGTTTCGAAACCCTGCGTCTTGGGCAGAACAGCTCCCCTGGGCTGAGTACGCTCACAACTCGCTTCCTTCGTCTGCTACCGGGCTGTCCCCGTTTCAGAGTAGTCTTGGCTACCAGCCTCCTCTGTTCTCGTCCCAGCTCGCCGAGTCCAGCGTTCCCTCCGCTCAGGCTTTTGTCCAACGTTGTGAGCGCACCTGGAGGAGGGTCAGGTCTGCACTTTGCCGTTACAGGGCGCAGACTGTGAGAGCCGCCAATAAACGTAGGATTAAGAGTCCTAGGTATTGTCGCGGTCAGAGAGTGTGGCTTTCCACTCGTAACCTTCCTCTTACGACAGCTTCTCGCAAGTTGACTCCGCGGTTCATTGGTCCGTTCCGTGTCTCTCAGGTCGTCAATCCTGTCGCTGTGCGACTGCTTCTTCCGCGACATCTTCGTCGCGTCCACCCTGTCTTCCATGTCTCTTGTGTCAAGCCTTTTCTTCGCGCCCCCGTTCGTCTTCCCTCCCCCCCCCCCGTCCTTGTCGAGGGCGCTCCTATTTACAAGGTACGGAAGATCATGGACATGCGTTCTCGGGGACGTGGTCACCAGTACTTAGTGGATTGGGAGGGTTACGGTCCTGAGGAGAGGAGTTGGGTTCCATCTCGGGACGTGCTGGACCGTTCGTTGATCGATGATTTCCTTCGTTGCCGCCAGGGTTCCTCCTCGAGTGCGCCAGGAGGCGCTCGGTGAGTGGGGGGGTACTGTCATGTTGTCTTTGATCATGTCTTGTCCCTGTGCTTCCCTCTGCTGGTCTTATTAGGTTCTTTCTCTTTCTCTCTCTCTATCGTTCCGTTCATGCTCCCAGCTGTTTCTCATTCTCCCTACGACCTCATTTACTCTTTCACACCTGTCCCCTATTTTGCCCTCTGATTAGAGTCCCTATTTCTCCCTCTGTTTTCCGCTCCTGTCCTTGTCGGATTCTTGTTTGATGTTTGCAGTTTCTGTGTCCTTGTTCCGCCCTGTCGTGTTCTTTTGCCTTCTTCAGATGCTGCGTGTGAGCAGGTGTCTATGTCAGCTACGGTCTGTGCCTTCCTGAAGCGACCTGCAGTCTGTGGTCGCGTCTCCAGTCGTTCCTCTCTATTGACGAGAGGATTTCAGTTTCCTGTTTTGGATTACCATTGATTTATATCCAGGAGAATCATTATTTGTTTTATACTGGAATAAAGACTCTGTTACTATTACGTCGCTTTTGGGTCCTCATTCATCTGCATAACACCAACGTGAAATACCTAAATACTCATCATAAAACATTTCTGAAAAACACATGGTGTACAGCAAATTAAAGACAAACATCTTGTGAATCCAGACAATATTTCCGATTTTTTAAGTGTTTTACAGCGAAAACACAATATAGCATTATATTAGCTTACTACAATAGCCTACCACACAACCGCATTCATTCATCAAGGCACGTTAGCGATAGCAATAGGCACGTTAGCGTTAGCGAATAAACCAGCAAAATATATTAAATTTCACTAACCTTCATAAACCTTCCTCAGATGACAGTCCTATAACATCAGGTTATACATACACTTATGTTTTGTTCGAAAATGTGCATATTTAGAGCTGAAATCAGTGGTTATCCATTATGCTAACGTAGCATATTTTTCCCAGAATGTGCGGATATTTCTATTAGACTCTCACCTATTCTGACCAAATAGCTATTCATAAACATTACAAAAAAATACATGTTGTATAGGAAATGATAGATACACTAGTTCTTAATGCAATCGCAGTGTTAGAATTCTAAAAATATCTTCATTACGACATAAGGCTTATGTTATAGCGAGAGAGTGGCCAAAACCTGGGCGCAAAACTAATAGTACACAGTTCGACAGATATATGAAATAGCATCACAAAATGGGTCCTACTTTTGGTGATCTTCCATCAGAATGTTGTACAAGGGGTCCTTTGTCCAGAACAGTCGTTGTTTTGATTTAGAACATCGTTTTTCCCTCTTGAATTAGCAAGCACACTGGCCAAGTGGCGCGAAGCTCTCCATCGTCAACAAACACAGACAACGCAACACGCCTAACGTCCCGAAAAAATTTCAATAATCTAATAAAACTATATTGAAAAAACATACTTTACGATGATATTGTGACATGTATCAAATAAAATCAAAGCCAGAGATAGTAGTCGCCTATAACGACAGCTTTTCAGAAGGCAATTCCAGGTCCATCTTCGCGCTTTCCAGAAAACAGAAAATGGATGACTCGTCGTGCCAAGGGGATTTATTCCACCTCAGACCAACACTTCATTTCTTCTCTCACTTCCTCTTGACATCTAGGGGAAGGTGTATGATGTGCATGTATACTCATACGTATCATGCCCATTTATAGGCAGGCCATTGAACAGAGCATCGATTTCAGACTTTCCACTTCCTGGTTAGAAAGTGTGCTGCCAAATGAGTTCTGTTTTACTCACAGACAAAATTCAAACGGTTTTAGAAACTAGAGAGTGTTTTCTATCCAATAGTAATAATAATATGCATATTGTACGAGCAAGAATTGAGTACGAGGCCGTTTAAATTGGGCACGATTTTCCCCCAAAGTGAAAACAGCGCCCTCTGTCCTCAACAGGTTTTAAGCAGGAAAGTGCTAAGAATAGCCCGTTTTAATGTACAGTATGTAACCTTAGAAATAATGTTAATGAAATCAATAACTCACATCGGATAACATTCAGCGGATTGGTTGGAAATACTGTAAATGTAGACATTTTGTGACTAAACTTAACAAAAAATAAAGTGAAACTCAATTAGATAATTATTTTGATGATGCAGCAGTAACATGTACAGAAAAGACAGGAATGACTATGGGGGAGGTGTTGCTGTACATGTTCAGAGACATACTCCTGTAAAGCTTAGAGATGATCTCATGTCAAGTGTTGTTGAAGTGTTGTGGTTGTCTCATCTAAAGCCTCTTCTTTTGGGTGGTGCTGTAGACCACTAAGTGGTAACAGTCAGTGTCTGGATAATATGTTTGATAGCGTGTGTGACGATAACGGAGAAGTCTGTTTTCTTGGAGACCTGACTGGTTTTCATCAAGCTGTCCTCTCATGAGGAACCTTCTAGCTGTGACCAGTGGCTGTAACATGACCCAGGTTATCACTCAACCAACTAGAGTGGACACCAATAGTGTTGGATCTGTGACGTCCACTTGTATTGATCACATCCAATAGTGTTGAATCTGTGACGTCCACTTGTATTGATCACATCCAATAGTGTTGGATCTGTGACGTCCACTTGTATTGATCACATCCAATAGTGTTGGATCTGTGACGTCCACTTGTATTGATCACATCCAATAGTGTTGGATCTGTGACGTCCACTTGTATTGATCACATCCAATAGTGTTGAATCTGTGACGTCCACTTGTATTGATCACATCCAATAGTGTTGGATCTGTGACGTCCACTTGTATTGATCACATCCAATAGTGTTGGATCTGTGACGTCCACTTGTATTGATCACATCGTCATCACGTTGCAGAGCGTTGCTCCGAAGCTCTATCAACTCCCATTGGCTGTAGTGACCATAACAATGGGGGCAATAACAAGGAAACCCAAAGTGCCTCAGGTTGGGTCTAAAGTAACTCATAAGAGGTCAGGATCGGTGGGTCCCCCGCGGGACGCTTGAGTTAACGTAGGCTAATGCGATTAACATGAGATTGTAAGTAACAAGACAATTTTCCAGGACATAGACATATCTGATATTGGCAGAAAGCTTAAATTCTTGTTAATCTAACTGTACTGTTCAATTTACAGTAGCTATTACAGTGAAAGAATACCATGCTATTGTTTGAAGGGAGTGCACAATTATGAACTTGAAAATGTATTAATAAACCAATTAGTCACATTTGGTCAGACTTAATACAATTTTTTTTAACAGAAATGCAATGGTTCATTGGATTTGTCTAAAACTTTGCACATACACTGGGAAAGGGAAAGGGGGATACCTAGTCAGTTGGTCAACTGAATGCATTCAACTGAAATGTGTCTTCTGCATTTAACCCAACCCCTCTGACACAGAGAGGTGCGAGGGGCTGCTATAATCGACATCCACATCTTCGGCGCCCAGGGAACAGTGCCTTGCTCAGGGGCAGAATGACAGATTTTTACCTTGTCAGCTCTGGGATTCGATCCAGAAACCTTTCAGTTACTGGCCCAACACTCTGACCACTAGGCTACCTGCCGCCAACTAGTGGTCAAAATGTAAATTGCGCCTGGACTGTCATAATATTCATGTTTTTTGCTTTGTGTTATCTTTTACCTGATCTAATATGTTATATTCTCCTACATTAATTTCACTTTTCCACAAACTTCAAAGTGTTTCCTTTCAAATGGTACCAAGAATATGCATATCCTTGCTTCAGGTCTTGAGCTACAGGCAGTTAGATTTGGGTAGGTCATTTTAGGTGAAAATTGAAGAAACAAAATGGCGGATCCTTAAGAGGTTTTAAATACAACTCAAACTAAAAGCATTGTATTTGTTTCAAAACATTCTCTAAGACCTAAATCTCAACTGAAGTTGTTATGTTTGACCCCAGGAAGAGTAGCTGCTGCTTCTGCAAAAACTAATGGGGATCCAGATAAATAAACACACACAGTAAAATATATGACTCTAATCTAATACAAGACAGAGTCACTGTGTTGCCAGAGTTTGAATTACAGTTTTAATTATCAGATGTCTATTGCGCTTTTAAACTGTTCATACACATGCAAACACACACACACACACACACACACACACACACACACACACACACACACACACACACACACACACACACACACACACACACACACACACACACACACACACACACACACACACACACACACACACACACACACACACTCAAATCCCCTAGTAGTCCTAACCTCTGCTGTGTATTGAAGAAACTATATGCCAGTGTGTGTGTGTTTGGGTGTCTGTGTGTGTATGGGGGGGGTCTGTGTGCGTGGGGGGGGGGGGGGGGGGTCTGTGTGTGTGTGTGTGTGTGTGTGTGTGTGTGTGTGTGTGTGTGTGTGTGTGTGTGTGTGTGTGTGTGTGTGTGTGTGTGTGTGTGTGTGTGTGTGTGTGTGTGTGTGTGTGTGTCACGTTCGTCATAAAGATCGGACCAAGGTGCAGCGGTGTATAGGTACATTCTTCTTTTATTAAAGAAAGAACACTGAACAAACTAACAAAACAACAAAACGAACGAAACGTGAAGCTGTATGAATAGTGCAGACAGGCAACTAAACATAGAATAAGAACCCACAAACACCAAAGGGAAAAGGGCTACCTAAATATGATCCCCAATCAGAGACAATGATAAACAGCTGCCTCTGATTGGGAACCATATCAGGCCACCATAGACATACAAATCACCTAGACCTACAAAACCCTAGACAATACAAAACCCCTAGACAATACAAAAACTAGCGTACCCACCCTAGTCACACCCTGACCTAACCAACATATAAAGACAACAGAGATATCTCAGGTCAGGGCGTGACAGTGTGGGTACGTGCGTAAGTGTGTTATTGATGTGCGGTTGAGTCTCAAGGTTATGTCTGCGGGTGGGTTTAGGGTCATGAGATAATGTGTGGATAAAGGGTGGGTTTAGGGTCATGAGATAATGTGTGGATAAAGGGTGGGTTTAGGGTCATGAGATATTGTGTGGATAAAGGGTTGGTTTAGGGTCATGAGATAATGTGTGGATAAAGGGTGGGTTTAGGGTCATGAGATATTGTGTGGATAAAGGGTGGGTTAAGGGTCATGAGATAATGTGTGGATAAAGGGTTGGTTTAGGGTCATGAGATAATGTGTGGATAAAGGGTGGGTTTAGGGTCATGAGATAATGTGTGGATAAAGGGTGGGTTAAGGGTCATGAGATAATGTGTGGATAAAGGGTTGGTTTAGGGTCATGAGATAATGTGTGGATAAAGAGTGGGTTTAGGGTCATGAGATAATGTGTGGATAAAGGGTGGGTTAAGGGTCATGAGCTAATGTGTGGATAAAGGGTGGGTTTAGGGTCATGAGATAATGTGTGGATAAAGGGTGGGTTAAGGGTCATGAGATAATGTGTGGATAAAGGGTGGGTTTAGGGTCATGAGATAATGTGTGGATAAAGGGTGGGTTTAGGGTCATGAGATAATGTGTGGATAAAGGGTGGGTTTAGGGTCATGAGATAATGTGTGGATAAAGGGTGGGTTAAGGGTCATGAGATAATGTGTGGATAAAGGGTGGGTTTAGGGTCATGAGATAATGTGTGGATAAAGGGTGGGTTAAGGGTCATGAGATAATGTGTGGATAAAGGGTAGATTTAGGGTCATGAGATAATGTGTGGATAAAGGGTGGGTTAAGGGTCATGAGATAATGTGTGGATAAAGGGTGGGTTTAGGGTCATGAGATAATGTGTGGATAAAGGGTGGGTTAAGGGTCATGAGATAATGTGTGGATAAAGGGTTGGTTTAGGGTCATGAGATAATGTGTGGATAAAGGGTGGGTTTAGGGTCATGAGATAATGTGTGGATAAAGGGTGGGTTTAGGGTCATGAGATAATGTGTGGATAATGGGTGGGTTTAGGGTCATGAGATAATGTGTGGATAAAGGGTGGGTTTAGGGTCATGAGATAATGTGTGGATAAACGGTGGGTTTAGGGTCATGAGATAATGTGTGGATAAAGGGTGGGTTTAGGGTCATGAGATAATGTGTGGATAAAGGGTTGGTTTAGGGTCATGAGATAATGTGTGGATAAAGGGTGGGTTAAGGGTCATGAGATAATGTGTGGATAAAGGGTGGGTTAAGGGTCATGAGATAATGTGTGGATAAACGGTGGGTTTAGGGTCATGAGATAATGTGTGGATAAAGGGTGGGTTTAGGGTCATGAGATAATGTGTGGATAAAGGGTTGGTTTAGGGTCATGAGATAATGTGTGGATAAAGGGTGGGTTAAGGGTCATGAGATAATGTGTGGATAAAGGGTGGGTTAAGGGTCATGAGATAATGTGTGGATAAAGGGTGGGTTTAGGGTCATGAGATAATGTGTGGATAAAGGGTGGGTTAAGGGTCATGAGATAAAGGGTGGGTTAAGGGTCATGAGATAATGTGTGGATAAAGGGTGGGTTTAGGGTCATGAGATAATGTGTGGATAAAGGGTGGGTTTAGGGTCATGAGATAATGTGTGGATAAAGGGTGGGTTAAGGGTCATGAGATAATGTGTGGACAAAGGGTGGGTTAAGGGTCATGAGATAATGTGTGGATAAAGGGTGGGTTTAGGGTCATGAGATAATGTGTGGATAAAGGGTGGGTTAAGGGTCATGAGATAATGTGTGGATAAAGGGTGGGTTTAGGGTCATGAGATAATGTGTGGATAAAGGGTGGGTTAAGGGTCATGAGATAATGTGTGGATAAAGGGTGGGTTTAGGGTCATGAGATAATGTGTGGATAAAGGGTGGGTTTAGGGTCATGAGATATTGTGTGGATAAAGGGTTGGTTTAGGGTCATGAGATATTGTGTGGATAAAGGGTTGGTTTAGGGTCATGAGATAATGTGTGGATAAAGGGTTGGTTTAGGGTCATGAGATAATGTGTGGATAAAGGGTGGGTTTAGGGTCATGAGATAATGTGTGGATAAAGGGTGGGTTTAGGGTCATGAGATAATGTGTGGATAAAGGGTGGGTTTAGGGTCATGAGATAATGTGTGGATAAAGGGTGGGTTTAGGGTCATGAGATAATGTGTGGATAAAGGGTGGGTTTAGGGTCATGAGATAATGTGTGGATAAACGGTGGGTTTAGGGTCATGAGATAATGTGTGGATAAAGGGTTGGTTTAGGGTCATGAGATAATGTGTGGATAAAGGGTGGGTTAAGGGTCATGAGATAATGTGTGGATAAAGGGTGGGTTAAGGGTCATGAGATAATGTGTGGATAAAGGGTGGGTTAAGGGTCATGAGATAATGTGTGGATAAAGGGTGGGTTTAGGGTCATGAGATAATGTGTGGATAAAGGGTGGGTTAAGGGTCATGAGATAATGTGTGGATAAAGGGTGGGTTAAGGGTCATGAGATAATGTGTGGATAAAGGGTGGGTTTAGGGTCATGAGATAATGTGTGGATAAAGGGTGGGTTTAGGGTCATGAGATAATGTGTGGATAAAGGGTGGGTTTAGGGTCATGAGATAATGTGTGGATAAAGGGTGGGTTTAGGGTCATGAGATAATGTGTGGATAAACGGTGGGTTTAGGGTCATGAGATAATGTGTGGATAAAGGGTGGGTTTAGGGTCATGAGATAATGTGTGGATAAAGGGTTGGTTTAGGGTCATGAGATAATGTGTGGATAAAGGGTGGGTTAAGGGTCATGAGATAATGTGTGGATAAAGGGTGGGTTAAGGGTCATGAGATAATGTGTGGATAAAGGGTGGGTTTAGGGTCATGAGATAATGTGTGGATAAAGGGTGGGTTAAGGGTCATGAGATAAAGGGTGGGTTAAGGGTCATGAGATAATGTGTGGACAAAGGGTGGGTTAAGGGTCATGAGATAATGTGTGGATAAAGGGTGGGTTAAGGGTCATGAGATAATGTGTGGATAAAGGGTGGGTTTAGGGTCATGAGATAATGTGTGGATAAAGGGTGGGTTAAGGGTCATGAGATAATGTGTGGATAAAGGGTGGGTTGAGGGTCATGAGATAATGTGTGGATAAAGGGTGGGTTAAGGGTCATGAGATAATGTGTGGATAAAGGGTGGGTTTAGGGTCATGAGATAATGTGTGGATAAAGGGTGGGTTTAGGGTCATGAGATATTGTGTGGATAAAGGGTTGGTTTAGGGTCATGAGATATTGTGTGGATAAAGGGTTGGTTTAGGGTCATGAGATAATGTGTGGATAAAGGGTTGGTTTAGGGTCATGAGATAATGTGTGGATAAAGGGTGGGTTTAGGGTCATGAGATAATGTGTGGATAAAGGGTGGGTTTAGGGTCATGAGATATTGTGTGGATAAAGGGTGGGTTAAGGGTCATGAGATAATGTGTGGATAAAGGGTGGGTTTAGGGTCATGAGATAATGTGTGGATAAAGGGTGGGTTTAGGGTCATGAGATATTGTGTGGATAAAGGGTTGGTTTAGGGTCATGAGATATTGTGTGGATAAAGGGTTGGTTTAGGGTCATGAGATAATGTGTGGATAAAGGGTTGGTTAAGGGTCATGAGATAATGTGTGGATAAAGGGTGGGTTTAGGGTCATGAGATATTGTGTGGATAAAGGGTGGGTTAAGGGTCATGAGATAATGTGTGGATAAAGGGTGGGTTTAGGGTCATGAGATAATGTGTGGATAAAGGGTGGGTTTAGGGTCATGAGATATTGTGTGGATAAAGGGTTGGTTTAGGGTCATGAGATATTGTGTGGATAAAGGGTTGGTTTAGGGTCATGAGATAATGTGTGGATAAAGGGTTGGTTTAGGGTCATGAGATAATGTGTGGATAAAGGGTGGGTTTAGGGTCATGAGATAATGTGTGGATAAAGGGTTGGTTTAGGGTCATGAGATAATGTGTGGATAAAGGGTGGGTTAAGGGTCATGAGATAATGTGTGGATAAAGGGTGGGTTTAGGGTCATGAGATAATGTGTGGATAAAGGGTGGGTTTAGGGTCATGAGATAATGTGTGGATAAAGGGTGGGTTTAGGGTCATGAGATAATGTGTGGATAAAGGGTGGGTTTAGGGTCATGAGATATTGTGTGGATAAAGGGTGGGTTAAGGGTCATGAGATATTGTGTGGATAAAGGGTGGGTTTAGGGTCATGAGATAATGTGTGGATAAAGGGTGGGTTTAGGGTCATGAGATAATGTGTGGATAAAGGGTGGGTTTAGGGTCATGAGATAATGTGTGGATAAAGGGTGGGTTTAGGGTCATGAGATAATGTGTGGATAAAGGGTGGGTTTAGGGTCATGAGATAATGTGTGGATGAAGGGTGGGTTTAGGGTCATGAGATATTGTGTGGATAAAGGGTGGGTTAAGGGTCATGAGATAATGTGTGGATAAAGGGTGGGTTTAGGGTCATGAGATAATGTGTGGATAAAGGGTGGGTTTAGGGTCATGAGATAATGTGTGGATAAAGGGTGGGTTTAGGGTCATGAGATAATGTGTGGATAAAGGGTGGGTTTAGGGTCATGAGATAATGTGTGGATAAAGGGTGGGTTTAGGGTCATGAGATAATGTGTGGATAAAGGGTGGGTTAAGGGTCATGAGATAATGTGTGGATAAAGGGTGGGTGGTTAAATAAAGAAAAAACGATACCTTATAAATATAAACATCTATAGGCTATGTTGAGGTTTTTCTTTCATTATTGTGAGCTATAATTATTGTTGTTCATTATCTGGTATTAGTGTGAGATCAGCCTTAGGGCCTAATTCTACATGTGGGGTTAGGGATAGTAGCCTGCACGCAACAGGCAGAAAAAGTTCAAGTTCAATATTCCTCTTCCATGAAGCCTCTAGTGGTCTGTCAGTCTCCTGCTTCTTCAACAGACTGTCCATGAAGCCTCTAGTGGTCTGTCAGTCTCCTGCTTCTTCAACAGACTGTCCATGAAGCCTCTAGTGGTCTGTCAGTCTCCTGCTTCTTCAACAGACTGTCCATGAAGCCTCTAGTGGTCTGTCAGTCTCCTGCTTCTTCAACAGACTGTCCATGAAGCCTCTAGTGGTCTGTCAGTCTCCACTTCATCTTCAACAGACTGTCCATGAAGCCTCTAGTGGTCTGTCAGTCTCCTGCTTCTTCAACAAACTGTCCATGAAGCCTCTAGTGGTCTGTCAGTCTCCTGCTTCTTCAACAGACTGTCCATGAAGCCTCTAGTGGTCTGTCATTCTCCTGCTTCTTCAACAAACTGTCCATGAAGCCTCTAGTGGTCTGTCAGTCTCCACTTCATCTTCAACAGACTGTCCGTGAAGCCTCTAGTGGTCTGTCAGTCTCCTGCTTCTTCAACAAACTGTCCATGAAGCCTCTAGTGGTCTGTCAGTCTCCTGCTTCTTCAACAGACTGTCCATGAAGCCTCTAGTGGTCTGTCAGTCTCCTGCTTCTTCAACAGACTGTCCATGAAGCCTCTAGTGGTCTGTCAGTCTCCTGCTTCTTCAACAGACTGTCCATGAAGCCTCTAGTGGTCTGTCAGTCTCCTGCTTCTTCAACAGACTGTCCATGAAGCCTCTAGTGGTCTGTTAGTCTCCACTTCATCTTCAACAGACTGTCCATGAAGCCTCTAGTGGTCTGTCAGTCTCCTGCTTCTTCAACAGACTGTCCATGAAGCCTCTAGTGGTCTGTCAGTCTCCTGCTTCTTCAACAGACTGTCCATGAAGCCTCTAGTGGTCTGTCAGTCTCCTGCTTCTTCAACAGACTGTCCATGAAGCCTCTAGTGGTCTGTCAGTCTCCTGCTTCTTCATCAACAGACTGTCCATGAAGCCTCTAGTGGTCTGTTAGTCTCCACTTCTTCAACAGACTGTCCATGAAGCCTCTAGTGGTCTGTCAGTCTCCTGCTTCTTCAACAGACTGTCCATGAAGCCTCTAGTGGTCTGTCAGTCTCCTGCTTCTTCAACAAACTGTCCATGAAGCCTCTAGTTGTCTGTCAGTCTCCTGCTTCTTCAACAAACTGTCCATGAAGCCTCTAGTGGTCTGTCAGTCTCCACTTCATCTTCAACAGACTGTCCATGAAGCCTCTAGTGGTCTGTCAGTCTCCTGCTTCTTCAACAAACTGTCCATGAAGCCTCTAGTGGTCTGTCAGTCTCCTGCTTCTTCAACAGACTGTCCATGAAGCCTCTAGTGGTCTGTCATTCTCCTGCTTCTTCAACAAACTGTCCATGAAGCCTCTAGTGGTCTGTCAGTCTCCACTTCATCTTCAACAGACTGTCCATGAAGCCTCTAGTGGTCTGTCAGTCTCCTGCTTCTTCAACAAACTGTCCATGAAGCCTCTAGTGGTCTGTCAGTCTCCTGCTTCTTCAACAGACTGTCCATGAAGCCTCTAGTGGTCTGTCAGTCTCCTGCTTCTTCAACAGACTGTCCATGAAGCCTCTAGTGGTCTGTCAGTCTCCTGCTTCTTCAACAGACTGTCCATGAAGCCTCTAGTGGTCTGTTAGTCTCCACTTCATCTTCAACAGACTGTCCATGAAGCCTCTAGTGGTCTGTCAGTCTCCTGCTTCTTCAACAAACTGTCCATGAAGCCTCTAGTGGTCTGTCAGTCTCCTGCTTCTTCAACAGACTGTCCATGAAGCCTCTAGTGGTCTGTTAGTCTCCACTTCATCTTCAACAGACTGTCCATGAAGCCTCTAGTGGTCTGTCAGTCTCCTGCTTCTTCAACAGACTGTCCATGAAGCCTCTAGTGGTCTGTCAGTCTCCTGCTTCTTCAACAGACTGTCCATGAAGCCTCTAGTGGTCTGTCAGTCTCCTGCTTCTTCAACAGACTGTCCATGAAGCCTCTAGTGGTCTGTCAGTCTCCTGCTTCTTCATCAACAGACTGTCCATGAAGCCTCTAGTGGTCTGTTAGTCTCCACTTCTTCAACAGACTGTCCATGAAGCCTCTAGTTGTCTGTCAGTCTCCTGCTTCATCAACAGACTGTCCATGAAGCCTCTAGTGGTCTGTCAGTCTCCTGTTTCTTCTTCAACAGACTGTCCACGAAGTCTCTAGTGGTCTGTCAGTCTCCACTTCTTCTTCAACAGACTGTCCATGAAGCCTCTAGTGGTCTGTTAGTCTCTACTTCTTCTTCAACAGACTGTCCATGAAGCCTCTAGTGGTCTGTCAGTCTCCACTTCATCTTCATCCCATTCCAGGCTGAAGAGTCAATCGCTGCGAGTCGTTTTCTCCGTAAGTGGTTGGCTAGAATGATTATGGATCCACAATCATGTCTACTACTTTTACACCACACTCAGTTTTGAGGTCTGAAAACAAGCGTTTATATTTGGTGTGTAACTGTCCCTCCAATGTCTAGTTAAAATGGCAACAGGCCAAAAAGGGTCAATTCAGCCAACTCCTCTGATTTGATTTCAATTGGACATTATCTCTAGCTAGGTAACAGGAAGTTAAGTGATAAAGACAGCTTCCTCTTATGCCTAGCTAGTTAATATGCGCCTGGAAAACAGAGCACGTTGACTAGTTGGGCATTGTATTATTCACTATCATGTCATCACTGCTCCCGAGTGGCACAGCGGTCTAAGGCATTGCATCTCAGTGCTACAGGCATCACTACAGACCCTGGTTCGATTCCAGGCTGTATCACAACCGGCCGTGATTAGGAGTCCCATAGGGCGGTGCACAATTGGCCCAGTGTCGTCGGGGTTAGGGTTTGGCCGGAGTAGGCCTTCAATGTAAATAAGAATTTGTTCTTAACTGACTTGCTTAGTTAAACAAAGGTAAAAAAATATATATAATAATCACTAGATATCAGCAAAGATGTTAGCTGGCTTGCTACCGAACACAAGATAGGCTACAGCAGTAACAACTACACTTCAGCATGTAAACAACATTCATTCTAGGTAGCATATCTTGTGCACTTTGCTAGCTAGCTAACCTCGTGTTTCTCTTCCCTCCCCTCTCTAACGTGAGCCACACGCAGCGATATGCACACACATATGCATCGATACGCATTAATTTAAATGAACTAGATACATGTCACAGACAGTTCAATGAGTGTACACAACGATATGGTTTCCAATAAAGTGTACTAAAACAACTGTAAATGCATGTTTGCAGACGTCTATATTGAGTTCTAACCGATGGCAAAAGCGCAATGACTGGAAGTCTATGGGTATCTACTAGCATGCTAGCAAATACCCATAGACTTCTAGTCATTGTGCTAATGCCAGTTAGCATTGGCTCGCGAAACTACCTCTAACTTCCTTCATACTGGACACAGAGACATAAAAATGGTGTCTATTAGTTCATCTGACTGTGGGGAAGTAGATACAGGGCCTCATTGACAACATTCTGAAGTATCCCTTGAATATTAACTCCTGGAGAATGAAGTATCCCTTGAATAATAACTCCTGGAGAATGAAGTATTCCTTGAATACTAACTCCTGGAGAATGAAGTATCCCTTGAATACTAACTCCTGGAGAATGAAGTATGCGTTGAATAATAACTCCTGGAGAATGAAGTATCCCTTGAATAATAACTCCTGTAGAATGAAGTATCCCTTGAATAATAACTCCTGTAGAATGAAGTATCCCTTGAATACTAACTCCTGGAGAATGAAGTATTTCTTGCAGTAAACTTAAACACCAAATGTAGACAACATTTTGACTGGAACAGGAGTGGATAAATATGATATATTTCTTTCAGCATGTTGAGAGAATGAGAATGAGCAGTTAGATACCATCTGTAGAGGTGTTGTGTTTATCAGCACCATTAAAGCTGATAGTATTTCAACCACAGTTAGATACCATCTGTAGAGGTGTTGTGTTTATCAGCATCATAAAAGCTGATAGTATTTCAACCACAGTTAGATACCATCTGTAGAGGTGTTGTGTTTATCAGCACCATAACAGCTGATAGTATTTCAACCACAGTTAGATACCATCTGTAGAGGTGTTGTGTTTACCAGCACCATTAAAGCTGATAGTATTTCAACCACAGTTAGATACCATCTGTAGAGGTGTTGTGTTTATCAGCACCATAAAAGCTGATAGTATTTCAACCACAGTTAGATACCATCTGTAGAGGTGCTGTGTTTATCAGCATCATAAAAGCTGATGGTATTTCAACCACATCAAATATGCGTCCAAGCTGAACTGAAATCTGATCAGAAACACGTTATTTTCACAGCTTTCTATCTCCTTATAACCGGTCAAACTGATGTCATTTTGACATTCAGCACAGACAATATTTCCCTTTTTTTTTTTTGCATTTTCTCACCGGCCCCTAAACATCTTTGCTCTGCGATAATGCGAAACAGATGACAGAGAATGTCAACTTGATTAAAGAATGAATTCTGTCGATGTATGACATTATTCTAGTGAGCAAGGGAATTAATTCTATCGATCTATGACATTATTCTGGTGAGCAAGTGTTTATGTAGTCCTCTAGGGCAACATATAATTGTAAGGTTCTGTATTTATTTTCTTAGTCAACCTTTGGTCCTGTTTCGTTGTGTTCTGGAACATAGCCCTGTTTATTTGTGTTCTGGAACGTAGCCCTGTTTCTTTGTGTTCTGGAACGTAGCCCTGTTTCGTTGTGTTCTGGAACGTAGCCCTGTTTATTTGTGTTCTGGAACATAGCCCTGTTTATTTGTGTTCTGGAACGTAGCCCTGTTTCTTTGTGTTCTGGAACGTAGCCCTGTTTCTTTGTGTTCTGGAACATAGCCCTGTTTCTTTGTGTTCTGGAACGTAGCACTGTTTCTTTGTGTTCTGGAACGTAAGCCCTGTTTCTTTGTGTTCTGGAACGTAGCCCTGTTTCTTTGTGTTCTTGAACATAGCCCTGTTTCCTTGTTTTCTGGAACGTAGCCCTGTTTCTTTGTGTTCTGGAACGTAGCCCTGTTTCTTTGTATTCTGGAACGTAGACCTGTTTCTTTGTGTTCTGGAACGTAGCCCTGTTTCTTTGTGTTCTGGAACGTAGCCCTGTTTCTTTGAGTTCTGGAACGTAGCCCTGTTTCTTTGTGTTCTGGAACGTAGCCCTGTTTCTTTGTGTTCTGGAACGTAGCCCTGTTTCTTTGTGTTCTGGAACGTAGACCTGTTTCTTTGTGTTCTGGAACGTAGCCCTGTTTGTGTTCTGGAACGTAGCCCTGTTTCTTTGTGTTCTGGAACGTAGCCCTGTTTGTGTTCTGGAACGCAGCCCTGTTTCTTTGTGTTCTGGAACGTAGCCCTGTTTGTGTTCTGGAACGTAGCCCTATTTCTTTGTGTTCTGGAACGTAAGCCCTGTTTCTTTGTGTTCTGGAACGTAGCCCTGTTTCTTTGTGTTCTTGAACGTAGCCCTGTTTCGTTGTGTTCTGGAACGTAGCCCTGTTTCTTTGTGTTCTGGAACGTAGCCCTGTTTCTTTGTGTTCTGGAACGTAGCCCTGTTTCTTTGTATTCTGGAACGTAGACCTGTTTCTTTGTGTTCTGGAACGTAGCCCTGTTTCTTTGTGTTCTGGAACGTAGCCCTGTTTCTTTGTGTTCTGGAACGTAGCCCTGTTTCTTTGTGTTCTGGAACGTAGCCCTGTTTCTTTGTGTTCTGGAACGTAGCCCTGTTTCTTTGTGTTCTGGAAAGTAGACCTGTTTCTTTGTGTTCTGGAACGTAGCCCTGTTTGTGTTCTGGAACGTAGCCCTGTTTCTTTGTGTTCTGGAACGTAGCCCTGTTTGTGTTCTGGAACGTAGCCCTGTTTCTTTGTGTTCTGGAACGTAGCCCTGTTTGTGTTCTGGAACGTAGCCCTATTTCTTTGTGTTCTGGAACGTAAGCCCTGTTTCTTTGTGTTCTGGAACGTAGCCCTGTTTCTTTGTGTTCTTGAACGTAGCCCTGTTTCTTTGTGTTCTGGAACGTAGCCCTGTTTCTTTGTGTTCTGGAACGTAGCCCTGTTTCTTTGTATTCTGGAACGTAGACCTGTTTCTTTGTGTTCTGGAACGTAGCCCTGTTTCTTTGTGTTCTGGAACGTAGCCCTGTTTCTTTGTGTTCTGGAACGTAGCCCTGTTTCTTTGTGTTCTGGAACGTAGCCCTGTTTGTGTTCTGGAACGTAGCCCTGTTTCTTTGTGTTCTGGAACGTAGCCCTGTTTGTGTTCTGGAACGTAGCCCTGTTTCTTTGTGTTCTGGAACGTAGCCCTGTTTGTGTTCTGGAACGTAGCCCTATTTCTTTGTGTTCTGGAACGTAACCCTGTTTCTTTGTGCTCTGGAACGTAACCCTGACTTTCATTTTTGTTCATTGATTTCACCTGTGTTAGTTACTCACCTGGTCTCATCAGCTCCTTATTTAGTTCAGTTCATTCTGTTTGTGCCTTTGTGAGGTATTGTTCGTTTTAACTCTACTAAGCCTTTTCCTAGCTTGTTTGTGAGAACCAGTTATAGCCTTCAGTCCTAGTTTTGGTTCACCTGCCTGTGAACACGATTCCTGGCTTCTGCGAAGGCAAAATAAACACCTGCCGGGCTCTGCGCGTGAATCTACACCTTTTTCTCCCTGATTATTCATTACAATAATGACAGAAGAGAAGATGCATGCATGTAATGTGTGTGCTGAGAGTCGGGAAGCAAGTTCAGGGAGGGAGTGTTTTAATAAATAAACGTAACATAATACTAAACAAGAAACACAAACAACACACAGACATGACACTGGAACAGAACCAATAACATATGGGGAAGGAACCAAAGGAAGTGACATATATAGGGAAGGAACCAAAGGAAGTGACATATATAGGGAAGGAACCAAAGGAAGTGACATACATAGGGAAGGAACCAAAGGAAGTGACATACATAGGGAAGGAACCAAAGGAAGTGACATATATAGGGAAGGAACCAAAGGAAATGACATACATAGGGAAGGAACCAAAGGAAGTGACATATATAGGGAAGGAACCAAAGGAAGTGACATACATAGGGAAGGAACCAAAGGAAGTGACATATATAGGGAAGGAACCAAAGGAGTGACATATATAGGGAAGGAACCAAAGGAAGTGACATACATAGGGAAGGAACCAAAGGAAGTGACATATATAGGGAAGGAACCAAAGGAGTGACATATATAGGGAAGGAACCAAAGGAAGTGACATACATAGGGAAGGAACCAAAGGAAGTGACATACATAGGGAAGGAACCAAAGGAAGTGACATACATAGGGAAGGAACCAAAGGAAGTGACATATATAGGGAAGGAACCAAAGGAAGTGACATACATAGGGAAGGAACCAAAGGAAGTGACATATATAGGGAAGGAACCAAAGGAGTGACATATATAGGGAAGGAACCAAAGGAAGTGACATACATAGGGAAGGAACCAAAGGAAGTGACATATATAGGGAAGGAACCAAAGGAGTGACATATATAGGGAAGGAACCAAAGGAAGTGACATATATAGGGAAGGAACCAAAGGAGTGACATATATAGGGAAGGAACCAAAGGGAGTGACATATATAGGGAAGGAACCAAAGGGAGGGACATATATAGGGAAGGAACCAAAGGGAGTGACATATATAGGGAAGGAACCAAAGGGAGTGACATATATAGGGAAGGAACCAAAGGAAGTGACATACATAGGGAAGGAACCAAAGGAAGGGACATATATAGGGAAGGAACCAAAGGGAGAGACATACATAGGGAAGGAACCAAAGGAAGTGACATATATAGGGAAGGAACCAAAGGGAGGGACATATATAGGGAAGGAACCAAAGGAAGTGACATATATAGGGAAGGAACCAAAGGGAGAGACATACATAGGGAAGGAACCAAAGGAAGTGACATATATAGGGAAGGAACCAAAGGGAGGGACATACATAGGGAAGGAACCAAAGGAAGTGACATATATAGGGAAGGAACCAAAGGAAGTGACATATATAGGGAAGGAACCAAAGGGAGTGACATACATAGGGAAGGAACCAAAGGGAGTGACATACATAGGGAAGGAACCAAAGGAAGTGACATACATAGGGAAGGAACCAAAGGGAGAGACATACATAGGGAAGGAACCAAAGGAAGTGACATATATAGGGAAGGAACCAAAGGAAGTGACATATATAGGGAAGGAACCAAAGGGAGAGACATACATAGGGAAGGAACCAAAGGAAGTGACATATATAGGGAAGGAACCAAAGGAAGTGACATATATAGGGAAGGAACCAAAGGAAGTGACATATATAGGGAAGGAACCAAAGGGAGAGACATACATAGGGAAGGAACCAAAGGAAGTGACATACATAGGGAAGGAACCAAAGGAAGTGACATACATAGGGAAGGAACCAAAGGGAGTGACATATATAGAGAAGGAACCAAAGGGAGTGACATATATAGGGAAGGAACCAAAGGGAGTGACATATATAGGGAAGGAACCAAAGGAAGTGACATATATAGGGAAGGAACCAAAGGGAGTGCCATATATAGGGAAGGAACCAAAGGAAGTGACATATATAGGGAAGGAACCAAAGGAGTGACATACATAGGGAAGGAACCAAAGGAGTGACATACATAGGGAAGGAACCAAAGGAAGTGACATATATAGGGAAGGAACCAAAGGGAGAGACATACATAGGGAAGGAACCAAAGGAAGTGACATACATAGGGAAGGAACCAAAGGAAGTGACATATATAGGGAAGGAACCAAAGGAAGTGACATATATAGAGAAGGAACCAAAGGGAGTGACATACATAGGGAAGGAACCAAAGGAAGTGACATACATAGGGAAGGAACCAAAGGAAGTGACATATATAGGGAAGGAACCAAAGGAAGTGACATATATAGAGAAGGAACCAAAGGGAGTGACATACATAGGGAAGGAACCAAAGGAAGTGACATACATAGGGAAGGAACCAAAGGAAGTGACATATATAGGGAAGGAACCAAAGGAAGTGACATATATAGAGAAGGAACCAAAGGGAGTGACATATATAGGGAAGGAACCAAAGGGAGTGACATACATAGGGAAGGAACCAAAGGGAGAGACATACATAGGGAAGGAACCAAAGGAAGTGACATACATAGGGAAGGAACCAAAGGAAGTGACATATATAGGGAAGGAACCAAAGGGAGAGACATACATAGGGAAGGAACCAAAGGAAGTGACATACATAGGGAAGGAACCAAAGGAAGTGACATATATAGGGAAGGAACCAAAGGAAGTGACATATATAGAGAAGGAACCAAAGGGAGTGACATACATAGGGAAGGAACCAAAGGGAGTGACATATATAGGGAAGGAACCAAAGGGAGTGACATATATAGGGAAGGAACCAAAGGAAGTGACATATATAGGGAAGGAACCAAAGGGAGAGACATACATAGGGAAGGAACCAAAGGAAGTGACATACATAGGGAAGGAACCAAAGGAAGTGACATATATAGGGAAGGAACCAAAGGAAGTGACATATATAGGGAAGGAACCAAAGGAAGTGACATATATAGGGAAGGAACCAAAGGAAGTGACATATATAGGGAAGGAACCAAAGGGAGAGACATACATAGGGAAGGAACCAAAGGAAGTGACATACATAGGGAAGGAACCAAAGGAAGTGACATATATAGGGAAGGAACCAAAGGAAGTGACATATATAGAGAAGGAACCAAAGGGAGTGACATATATAGGGAAAGAACCAAAGGGAGTGACATATATAGGGAAGGAACCAAAGGGAGTGACATATATAGGGAAGGAACCAAAGGGAGTGACATATATAGGGAAGGAACCAAAGGGAGTGACATATATAGGGAAGGAACCAAAGGAAGTGACATATATAGAGAAGGAACCAAAGGGAGTGACATATATAGGGAAGGAACCAAAGGGAGTGACATATATAGGGAAGGAACCAAAGGGAGTGACATATATAGGGAAGGAACCAAAGGAAGTGACATATATAGGGAAGGAACCAAAGGGAGTGACATATATAGAGAAGGAACCAAAGGAAGTGACATATATAGAGAAGGAACCAAAGGAAGTGACATATATAGAGAAGGAACCAAAGGAAGTGACATATATAGGGAAGGAACCAAAGGGAGATACATACATAGGGAAGGAACCAAAGGAAGTGACATATATAGGGAAGGAACCAAAGGAAGTGACATACATAGGGAAGGAACCAAAGGAAGTGACATATATAGGGAATGAACCAAAGGAAGTGACATACATAGGGAAGGAACCAAAGGAAGTGACATACATAGGGAAGGAACCAAAGGAGTGACATATATAGGGAAGGAACCAAAGGAAGTGACATACATAGGGAAGGAACCAAAGGAAGTGACATATATAGGGAAGGAACCAAAGGAAGTGACATATATAGAGAAGGAACCAAAGGGAGTGACATACATAGGGAAGGAACCAAAGGAAGTGACATACATAGGGAAGGAACCAAAGGAAGTGACATATATAGGGAAGGAACCAAAGGAAGTGACATATATAGAGAAGGAACCAAAGGGAGTGACATACATAGGGAAGGAACCAAAGGGAGTGACATACATAGGGAAGGAACCAAAGGGAGAGACATACATAGGGAAGGAACCAAAGGAAGTGACATACATAGGGAAGGAACCAAAGGAAGTGACATATATAGGGAAGGAACCAAAGGGAGTGACATATATAGGGAAGGAACCAAAGGAAGTGACATATATAGGGAAGGAACCAAAGGGAGTGACATATATAGAGAAGGAACCAAAGGAAGTGACATATATAGAGAAGGAACCAAAGGAAGTGACATATATAGGGAAGGAACCAAAGGAGTGACATATATAGGGAAGGAACCAAAGGAAGTGACATATATAGGGAAGGAACCAAAGGAGTGACATATATAGGGAAGGAACCAAAGGGAGTGACATATATAGGGAAGGAACCAAAGGGAGGGACATATATAGGGAAGGAACCAAAGGGAGTGACATATATAGGGAAGGAACCAAAGGGAGTGACATATATAGGGAAGGAACCAAAGGAAGTGACATACATAGGGAAGGAACCAAAGGAAGTGACATACATAGGGAAGGAACCAAAGGAGTGACATATATAGGGAAGGAACCAAAGGAAGTGACATACATAGGGAAGGAACCAAAGGGAGGGACATATATAGGGAAGGAACCAAAGGAAGTGACATATATAGGGAAGGAACCAAAGGGAGAGACATACATAGGGAAGGAACCAAAGGAAGTGACATATATAGGGAAGGAACCAAAGGGAGGGACATATATAGGGAAGGAACCAAAGGAAGTGACATATATAGGGAAGGAACCAAAGGGAGAGACATACATAGGGAAGGAACCAAAGGAAGTGACATATATAGGGAAGGAACCAA
Organism: Salvelinus alpinus; assembly: GCF_045679555.1. Lineage (NCBI taxonomy): Eukaryota > Metazoa > Chordata > Actinopteri > Salmoniformes > Salmonidae > Salvelinus > Salvelinus alpinus. Next base: position 72,072,045 of record NC_092096.1, read on the forward strand.
AGGGAGGGACATACATAGGGAAGGAACCAAAGGAAGTGACATATATAGGGAAGGAACCAAAGGAAGTGACATATATAGGGAAGGAACCAAAGGGAGTGACATACATAGGGAAGGAACCAAAGGAAGTGACATACATAGGGAAGGAACCAAAGGAAGTGACATACATAGGGAAGGAACCAAAGGGAGAGACATACATAGGGAAGGAACCAAAGGAAGTGACATATATAGGGAAGGAACCAAAGGAAGTGACATATATAGGGAAGGAACCAAAGGGAGAGACATACATAGGGAAGGAACCAAAGGAAGTGACATATATAGGGAAGGAACCAAAGGAAGTGACATATATAGGGAAGGAACCAAAGGAAGTGACATATATAGGGAAGGAACCAAAGGGAGAGACATACATAGGGAAGGAACCAAAGGAAGTGACATACATAGGGAAGGAACCAAAGGAAGTGACATACATAGGGAAGGAACCAAAGGGAGTGACATATATAGAGAAGGAACCAAAGGGAGTGACATATATAGGGAAGGAACCAAAGGGAGTGACATATATAGGGAAGGAACCAAAGGAAGTGACATATATAGGGAAGGAACCAAAGGGAGTGCCATATATAGGGAAGGAACCAAAGGAAGTGACATATATAGGGAAGGAACCAAAGGAGTGACATACATAGGGAAGGAACCAAAGGAGTGACATACATAGGGAAGGAACCAAAGGAAGTGACATATATAGGGAAGGAACCAAAGGGAGAGACATACATAGGGAAGGAACCAAAGGAAGTGACATACATAGGGAAGGAACCAAAGGAAGTGACATATATAGGGAAGGAACCAAAGGAAGTGACATATATAGAGAAGGAACCAAAGGGAGTGACATACATAGGGAAGGAACCAAAGGAAGTGACATACATAGGGAAGGAACCAAAGGAAGTGACATATATAGGGAAGGAACCAAAGGAAGTGACATATATAGAGAAGGAACCAAAGGGAGTGACATACATAGGGAAGGAACCAAAGGAAGTGACATACATAGGGAAGGAACCAAAGGAAGTGACATATATAGGGAAGGAACCAAAGGAAGTGACATATATAGAGAAGGAACCAAAGGGAGTGACATATATAGGGAAGGAACCAAAGGGAGTGACATACATAGGGAAGGAACCAAAGGGAGAGACATACATAGGGAAGGAACCAAAGGAAGTGACATACATAGGGAAGGAACCAAAGGAAGTGACATATATAGGGAAGGAACCAAAGGGAGAGACATACATAGGGAAGGAACCAAAGGAAGTGACATACATAGGGAAGGAACCAAAGGAAGTGACATATATAGGGAAGGAACCAAAGGAAGTGACATATATAGAGAAGGAACCAAAGGGAGTGACATACATAGGGAAGGAACCAAAGGGAGTGACATATATAGGGAAGGAACCAAAGGGAGTGACATATATAGGGAAGGAACCAAAGGAAGTGACATATATAGGGAAGGAACCAAAGGGAGAGACATACATAGGGAAGGAACCAAAGGAAGTGACATACATAGGGAAGGAACCAAAGGAAGTGACATATATAGGGAAGGAACCAAAGGAAGTGACATATATAGGGAAGGAACCAAAGGAAGTGACATATATAGGGAAGGAACCAAAGGAAGTGACATATATAGGGAAGGAACCAAAGGGAGAGACATACATAGGGAAGGAACCAAAGGAAGTGACATACATAGGGAAGGAACCAAAGGAAGTGACATATATAGGGAAGGAACCAAAGGAAGTGACATATATAGAGAAGGAACCAAAGGGAGTGACATATATAGGGAAAGAACCAAAGGGAGTGACATATATAGGGAAGGAACCAAAGGGAGTGACATATATAGGGAAGGAACCAAAGGGAGTGACATATATAGGGAAGGAACCAAAGGGAGTGACATATATAGGGAAGGAACCAAAGGAAGTGACATATATAGAGAAGGAACCAAAGGGAGTGACATATATAGGGAAGGAACCAAAGGGAGTGACATATATAGGGAAGGAACCAAAGGGAGTGACATATATAGGGAAGGAACCAAAGGAAGTGACATATATAGGGAAGGAACCAAAGGGAGTGACATATATAGAGAAGGAACCAAAGGAAGTGACATATATAGAGAAGGAACCAAAGGAAGTGACATATATAGAGAAGGAACCAAAGGAAGTGACATATATAGGGAAGGAACCAAAGGGAGATACATACATAGGGAAGGAACCAAAGGAAGTGACATATATAGGGAAGGAACCAAAGGAAGTGACATACATAGGGAAGGAACCAAAGGAAGTGACATATATAGGGAATGAACCAAAGGAAGTGACATACATAGGGAAGGAACCAAAGGAAGTGACATACATAGGGAAGGAACCAAAGGAGTGACATATATAGGGAAGGAACCAAAGGAAGTGACATACATAGGGAAGGAACCAAAGGAAGTGACATATATAGGGAAGGAACCAAAGGAAGTGACATATATAGAGAAGGAACCAAAGGGAGTGACATACATAGGGAAGGAACCAAAGGAAGTGACATACATAGGGAAGGAACCAAAGGAAGTGACATATATAGGGAAGGAACCAAAGGAAGTGACATATATAGAGAAGGAACCAAAGGGAGTGACATACATAGGGAAGGAACCAAAGGGAGTGACATACATAGGGAAGGAACCAAAGGGAGAGACATACATAGGGAAGGAACCAAAGGAAGTGACATACATAGGGAAGGAACCAAAGGAAGTGACATATATAGGGAAGGAACCAAAGGGAGTGACATATATAGGGAAGGAACCAAAGGAAGTGACATATATAGGGAAGGAACCAAAGGGAGTGACATATATAGAGAAGGAACCAAAGGAAGTGACATATATAGAGAAGGAACCAAAGGAAGTGACATATATAGAGAAGGAACCAAAGGAAGTGACATATATAGGGAAGGAACCAAAGGGAGATACATACATAGGGAAGGAACCAAAGGAAGTGACATATATAGGGAAGGAACCAAAGGAAGTGACATACATAGGGAAGGAACCAAAGGAAGTGACATATATAGGGAAGGAACCAAAGGAAGTGACATACATAGGGAAGGAACCAAAGGAAGTGACATACATAGGGAAGGAACCAAAGGAGTGACATATATAGGGAAGGAACCAAAGGAAGTGACATACATAGGGAAGGAACCAAAGGAAGTGACATATATAGGGAAGGAACCAAAGGAAGTGACATATATAGGGAAGGAACCAAAGGAAGTGACAAATATAGGGAAGGAACCAAAGGAAGTGACATATATAGGGAAGGAACCAAAGGAAGTGACATACATAGGGAAGGAACCAAAGGAAGTGACATATATACAGTGAGGGAAAAAAGTATTTGATCCCCTGCTGATTTTGTACGTTTGCCCACTGACAAAGAAATGATCAGTCTATAATTTTAATGGTAGGTTTATTTGAACAGTGAGAGTCAGAATAACAACAAAAATATCCAGAAAAATGCATGTCAAAAATGTTATAAATTGATTTGCATTTTAATGAGGGAAATAAGTATTTGACCCCCTCTCAATCAGAAAGATTTCTGGCTCCCAGGTGTCTTTCATACAGGTAACGAGCTGAGATTAGGAGCACACTCTTAAAGGGAGTGCTCCTAATCTCAGTTTCTTACCTGTATAAAAGACACCTGTCCACAGAAGCAATCAATCAATCAGATTCCAAACTCTCCACCATGGCCAAGACCAAAGAGCTCTCCAAGGATGTCAGGGACAAGATTGTAGATCTACACAAGGCTGGAATGGGCTACAAGACCATTGCCAAGCAGCTTGGTGAGAAGGTGACAACAGTTGGTGCGATTATTCGCAAATGGAAGAAACACAAAAGAACTGTCAATCTCCCTTGGCCTAGGGCTCCATGCAAGATCTCACCTCGTGGAGTTGCAATGATCATGAGAATGGTGAGGAATCAGCCCAGAACTACACAGGAGGATCTTGTCAATGATATCAAGGCAGCTGGGACCATAGTCACCAAGAAAACAATTGGTAACACACTACGCCGTGAAGGACTGAAATCCTGCAGCGCACGCAAGGTCCCCCTGCTCAAGAAAGCACATATACATGCCCGTCTGAAGTTTGCCAATGAACATCTGAAATATTCAGAGGACAACTGGGTGAACGTGTTGTGGTCAGACGAGACCAAAATGGAGTTCTTTGGCATCAACTCAACTTGTCGTGTTTGGAGGAGGAGGAATGCTGCCTATGACCCCAAGAAACCATCCCCACCGTCAAACATGGAGGTGGAAACATTATGCTTTGGGGGTGTTTTTCTGGTAAGGGGACAGGACAACTTCACCGCATCAAAGGGACGATGGACGGGGCCATGTACCGTCAAATCTTGGGTGAAAACCTCCTTCCCTCAGCCAGGGTATTGAAAGTGGATGGGTATTCCAGCATGACAATGACCCAAAACACACGGCCAAGGCAACAAAGGAGTGGCTCAAGAAAAAGCACATTAAGGTCCTGGAGTGGCCTAGCCAGTCTCCAGACCTTAATCTCATAGAAAATCTGTGGAGGGAGCTGAAGGTTCGAGTTGCCAAACGTCAGCCTCGAAACCTTAATGACTTGAAGAAGATCTGCAAAGAGGAGTGGGACAAAATCCCTCCTGAGATGTGTGCAAACCTGGTGGCCAACTACAAGAAACATCTGACCTCTGTGATTGCCAACAAGGGTTTTGCCACCAAGTACTAAGTCATGTTTTGCAGAGGGGTCAAATACTTATTTCCCTCATTAAAATGCAAATCAATTTATACAATTTTTGACATGCGTTTTTCTGGATTTTTTTGTTGATATTCTGTCTCTCACTGTTCAAATAAACCTACCATTAAAATTACAGACTGATCATTTCAATGTCAGTGGGCAAACGAACAAAATCAGCAGGGGATCAAATACTTTTTTCCCTCACTGTAGAGAAGGAACCAAAGGAAGTGACATATATAGAGAAGGAACCAAAGGAAGTGACATATATAGGGAAGGAACCAAAGGGAGATACATACATAGGGAAGGAACCAAAGGAAGTGACATATATAGGGAAGGAACCAAAGGAAGTGACATACATAGGGAAGGAACCAAAGGAAGTGACATATATAGGGAAGGAACCAAAGGAAGTGACATACATAGGGAAGGAACCAAAGGAAGTGACATACATAGGGAAGGAACCAAAGGAGTGACATATATAGGGAAGGAACCAAAGGAAGTGACATACATAGGGAAGGAACCAAAGGAAGTGACATATATAGGGAAGGAACCAAAGGAAGTGACATATATAGGGAAGGAACCAAAGGAAGTGACAAATATAGGGAAGGAACCAAAGGAAGTGACATATATAGGGAAGGAACCAAAGGAAGTGACATACATAGGGAAGGAACCAAAGGAAGTGACATATATAGGGAAGGAACCAAAGGAAGTGACATATATAGGGAAGGAACCAAAGGAAGTGACATATATAGGGAAGGAACCAAAGGAAGTGACATACATAGGGAAGGAACCAAAGGGAGTGACATACAGTGGGGAGAACAAGTATTTGATACACTGCCGATTTTGCAGGTTTTCCTACTTACAAAGCATGTAGAGGTCTGTAATTTTTATCATAGGTACACTTCAACTGTGAGAGACGGAATCTAAAACAAAAATCCAGAAAATCACATTGTATGATTTTTAAATAATTAATTTGCATTTTATTGCATGACATAAGTATTTGATCACCTACCAACCAGTAAGAATTCCGGCTCTCACAGACCTGTTAGTTTTTCTTTAAGAAGCCCTCCTGTTCTCCACTCATTACCTGTATTAACTGCACCTGTTTGAACTCGTTACCTGTATAAAAGACACCTGTCCACACACAATCAAACAGATTCCAACCTCTCCACAATGGCCAAGACCAGAGAGCTGTGTAAGGACATCAGGGATAAAATTGTAGACCTGCACAAGGCTGGGATGGGCTACAGGACAATAGGCAAGCAGCTTGGTGAGAAGGAAACAACTGTTGGCGCAATTATTAGAAAATGGAAGAAGTTCAAGATGACGGTCAATCACCCTCGGTCTGGGGCTCCATGCAAGATTTCACCTCGTGGGGCATCAATGATCATGAGGAAGGTGAGGGATCAGCCCAGAACTACACGGCAGGACCTGGTCAATGACCTGAAGAGAGCTGGGACCACAGTCTCAAAGAAAACCATTAGTAACACACTACGCCGTCATGGATTAAAATCCTGCAGCGCACGCAAGGTCCCCCTGCTCAAGCCAGCGCATGTCCAGGCCCGTCTGAAGTTTGCCAATGACCATCTGGATGATCCAGAGGAGGAATGGGAGAAGCTCATGTGGTCTGATGAGACAAAAATAGAGCTTTTTGGTCTAAACTCCACTCGCCGTGTTTGGAGGAAGAAGAAGGATGAGTACAACCCCAAGAACACCATCCCAACCGTGAAGCATGGAGGTGGAAACATCATTCTTTGGGGATGCTTTTCTGCAAAGGGGACAGGACGACTGCACCGTATTGAGGGGAGGATGGATGGGGCCATGTATCGCGAGATCTTGGCCAACAACCTCCTTCCCTCAGTAAGAGCATTGAAGATGGGTCGTGGCTGGGTCTTCCAGCATGACAACGACACGAAGCACACAGCCATGGCAACTAAGGAGTGGCTCCGTAAGAAGCATCTCAAGGTCCTGGAGTGGCCTAGCCAGTCTCCAGACCTGAACCCAATAGAAAATCTTTGGAGGGAGCTGAAAGTCCGTATTGCCCAGCGACAGCCCCAAAACCTGAAGGATCTGGAGAAGATCTGTAGGGAGGAGTGGGCCAAAATCCCTGCTGCAGTGTGTGCAAACCTAGTCAAGAACTACAGGAAACGTATGATCTCTGTAATTGCAAACAAAGGTTTTTGTACCAAATATTAAGTTCTGCTTTTCTGATGTATCAAATACTTATGTCATGCAATAAAATGCAAATTAATTACTTAAAAATCATACAATGTGATTTTCTGGATTTTTGTTTTAGATTCCGTCTCTCATAGTTGAAGTGTACCTATGATAATAATTACAGACCTCTACATGCTTTGTAAGTAGGAAAACCTGCAAAATCGGCAGTGTATCAAATACTTGTTCTCCCCACTGTATATAGGGAAGGAACCAAAGGAAGTGACATACATAGGGAAGGAACCAAAGGAAGTGACATACATAGGGAAGGAACCAAAGGAAGTGACATACATAGGGAAGGAACCAAAGGAAGTGACATATATAGGGAAGGAACAGAAGGAGTGACATATATAGGGAAGGAACCAAAGGAAGTGACATATATAGGGAAGGAACCAAAGGAAGTGACATATACAGTGGGGAGAACAAGTATTTGATACACTGCCGATTTTGCAGGTTTTCCTACTTACAAAGCATGTAGAGGTCTGTAATTTTTATCATAGGTACACTTCAACTGTGAGAGACGGAATCTAAAACAAAAATCCAGAAAATCACATTGTATGATTTTTAAATAATTAATTTGCATTTTATTGCATGACATAAGTATTTGATCACCTACCAACCAGTAAGAATTCCGGCTCTCACAGACCTGTTAGTTTTTCTTTAAGAAGCCCTCCTGTTCTCCACTCATTACCTGTATTAACTGCACCTGTTTGAACTCGTTACCTGTATAAAAGACACCTGTCCACACACAATCAAACAGATTCCAACCTCTCCACAATGGCCAACACCAGAGAGCTGTGTAAGGACATCAGGGATAAAATTGTAGACCTGCACAAGGCTGGGATGGGCTACAGGACAATAGGCAAGCAGCTTGGTGAGAAGGAAACAACTGTTGGCGCAATTATTAGAAAATGGAAGAAGTTCAAGATGACGGTCAATCACCCTCGGTCTGGGGCTCCATGCAAGATCTCACCTCGTGGGGCATCAATGATCATGAGGAAGGTGAGTTATCAGCCCAGAACTACACGGCAGGACCTGGTCAATGACCTGAAGAGAGCTGGGACCACAGTCTCAAAGAAAACCATTAGTAACACACTACACCGTCATGGATTAAAATCCTGCAGCGCACGCAAGGTCCACCTGCTCAAGCCAGCGCATGTCCAGGCCCGTCTGAAGTTTGCCAATGACCATCTGGATGATCCAGAGGAGGAATGGGAGAAGGTCATGTGGTCTGATGAGACAAAAATAGAACTTTTTGGTCTAAACTCCACTCGCCGTGTTTGGAGGAAGAAGAAGGATGAGTACAACCCCAAGAACACCATCCCAACCGTGAAGCATGGAGGTGGAAACATCATTCTTTGGGGATGCTTTTCTGCAAAGGGGACAGGACGACTGCACCGTATTGAGGGGAGGATGGATGGGGCCATGTATCGCGAGATCTTGGCCAACAACCTCCTTCCCTCAGTAAGAGCATTGAAGATGGGTCGCGGCTGGGTCTTCCAGCATGACAACGACACGAAGCACACAGCCATGGCAACTAAGGAGTGGCTCCGTAAGAAGCATCTCAAGGTCCTGGAGTGGCCTAGCCAGTCTCCAGACCTGAACCCAATAGAAAATCTTTGGAGGGAGCTGAAAGTCCGTATTGCCCAGCGACAGCCCCGAAACCTGAAGGATCTGGAGAAGATCTGTAGGGAGGAGTGGGCCAAAATCCCTGCTGCAGTGTGTGCAAACCTAGTCAAGAACTACAGGAAACGTATGATCTCTGTAATTGCAAACAAAGGTTTCTGTACCAAATATTAAGTTCTGCTTTTCTGATGTATCAAATACTTATGTCATGCAATAAAATGCAAATTAATTACTTAAAAATCATACAATGTGATTTTCTGGATTTTTGTTTTAGATTCCGTCTCTCATAGTTGAAGTGTACCTATGATAAAAATTACAGACCTCTACATGCTTTGTAAGTAGGAAAACCTGCAAAATCGGCAGTGTATCAAATACTTGTTCTCCCCACTGTATAGGGAAGGAACCAAAGGAAGTGACATACATAGAGAAGGAACCAAAGGAAGTGACATACATAGGGAAGGAACCAAAGGGAGTGACATATATAGGGACGGAACCAAAGGGAGTGACATATATAGGGAAGGAACCAAAGGAAGTGACATACATAGGGAAGGAACCAAAGGAAGTGACAAATATCAGGAAGGAACCAAAGGAAGTGACATATATAGGGAAGGAACCAAAGGAAGTGACATATATAGGGAAGGAACCAAAGGAAGTGACATATATAGGGAAGGAACCAAAGGAAGTGACATACATAGGGAAGGAACCAAAGGGAGTGACATATATAGGGAAGGAACCAAAGGAAGTGACATACATAGGGAAGGAACCAAAGTAAGTGACATACATAGGGAAGGAACCAAAGGAAGTGACATACATAGGGAAGGAACCAAAGGAAGTGACATATATAGGGAAGGAACCAAAGGAGTGACATATATAGGGAAGGAACCAAAGGAAGTGACATACATAGAGAAGGAACCAAAGGAAGTGACATATATAGGGAAGGAACCAAAGGAAGTGACATATATAGGGAAGGAACCAAAGGAAGTGACAAATATAGGGAAGGAACCAAAGGAAGTGACATATATAGGGAAGGAACCAAAGGGAGATACATACATAGGGAAGGAACCAAAGGAAGTGACATATATAGGGAAGGAACCAAAGGAAGTGACATACATAGGGAAGGAACCAAAGGAAGTGACATATATAGGGAAGGAACCAAAGGAAGTGACATACATAGGGAAGGAACCAAAGGAAGTGACATACATAGGGAAGGAACCAAAGGAGTGACATATATAGGGAAGGAACCAAAGGAAGTGACATACATAGGGAAGGAACCAAAGGAAGTGACATATATAGGGAAGGAACCAAAGGAAGTGACATATATAGGGAAGGAACCAAAGGAAGTGACAAATATAGGGAAGGAACCAAAGGAAGTGACATATATAGGGAAGGAACCAAAGGAAGTGACATATATAGGGAAGGAACCAAAGGAAGTGACATATATAGGGAAGGAACCAAAGGAAGTGACATATATAGGGAAGGAACCAAAGGAAGTGACATACATAGGGAAGGAACCAAAGGGAGTGACATACATAGGGAAGGAACCAAAGGAAGTGACATACATAGGGAAGGAACCAAAGGAAGTGACATACATAGGGAAGGAACCAAAGGAAGTGACATACATAGGGAAGGAACCAAAGGAAGTGACATATATAGGGAAGGAACCAAAGGAGTGACATATATAGGGAAGGAACCAAAGGAAGTGACATACATAGAGAAGGAACCAAAGGAAGTGACATATATAGGGAAGGAACCAAAGGAAGTGACATATATAGGGAAGGAACCAAAGGAAGTGACAAATATAGGGAAGGAACCAAAGGAAGTGACATATATAGGGAAGGAACCAAAGGAAGTGACATATATAGGGAAGGAACCAAAGGAAGTGACATATATAGGGAAGGAACCAAAGGAAGTGACATACATAGAGAAGGAACCAAAGGAAGTGACATACATAGGGAAGGAACCAAAGGGAGTGACATATATAGGGACGGAACCAAAGGGAGTGACATATATAGGGAAGGAACCAAAGGAAGTGACATACATAGGGAAGGAACCAAAGGAAGTGACAAATATCAGGAAGGAACCAAAGGAAGTGACAAATATCAGGAAGGAACCAAAGGGAGTGACAAATATAGGGAAGGAACCAAAGGAAGTGACATACATAGGGAAGGAACCAAAGGGAGTGACATATATAGGGAAGGAACCAAAGGGAGTGACATACATAGGGAAGGAACCAAAGGAAGTGACAAATATAGGGAAGGAACCAAAGGAAGAGACATATATAGGGAAGGAACCAAAGGGAGTGACATATATAGGGAAGGAACCAAAGGAAGTGACATATATAGGGAAGGAACCAAAGGGAGTGACATATATAGGGAAGGAACCAAAGGGAGTGACATATATAGGGAATATATAGGGAAGGAACCAAAGGAAGTGACATATATAGGGAAGGAACCAAAGGGAGTGACATATATAGGGAAGGAACCAAAGGAAGTGACATATATAGGGAAGGAACCAAAGGGAGTGACATACATAGGGAAGGAACCAAAGGAAGTGACATATATAGGGAAGGAACCAAAGGGAGTGACATATATAGGGAAGGAACCAAAGGAAGTGACATACATAGAGAAGGAACCAAAGGAAGTGACATATATAGGGAAGGAACCAAAGGAAGTGACAAATATCAGGAAGGAACCAAAGGAAGTGAAAAATATCAGGAAGGAACCAAAGGGAGTGACAAATATAGGGAAGGAACCAAAGGGAGTGACATACATAGGGAAGGAACCAACGGGAGTGACATACATAGGGAAGGAACCAAAGGAAGTGACAAATATAGGGAAGGAACCAAAGGAAGAGACATATATAGGGAAGGAACCAAAGGGAGTGACATATATAGGGAAGGAACCAAAGGAGTGACATATATAGGGAAGGAACCAAAGGAAGTGACATACATAGGGAAGGAACCAAAGGAAGTGACATATATAGGGAAGGAACCAAAGGGAGTGACATATATAGGGAAGGAACCAAAGGAAGTGACATATATAGGGAAGGAACCAAAGGAAGTGACATACATAGGGAAGGAACCAAAGGGAGTGACATACATAGGGAAGGAACCAAAGGAAGTGACATATATAGGGAAGGAACCAAAGGGAGTGACATATATAGGGAAGGAACCAAAGGAAGTGACATATATAGGGAAGGAACCAAAGGAAGTGACATATATAGGGAAGGAACCAAAGGAAGTGACATATATAGGGAAGGAACCAAAGGAAGTGACATATATAGGGAAGGAACCAAAGGAAGTGACATACATAGGGAAGGAACCAAAGGGAGAGACATACATAGGGAAGGAACCAAAGGAAGTGACATATATAGGGAAGGAACCAAAGGAAGTGACATATATAGGGAAGGAACCAAAGGAAGTGACATATATAGGGAAGGAACCAAAGGAAGTGACATATATAGGGAAGGAACCAAAGGAAGTGACATATATAGGGAAGGAACCAAAGGGAGAGACATACATAGGGAAGGAACCAAAGGAAGTGACATACATAGGGAAGGAACCAAAGGAAGTGACATATATAGGGAAGGAACCAAAGGAAGTGACATATATAGGGAAGGAACCAAAGGAAGTGACATATATAGAGAAGGAACCAAAGGGAGTGACATATATAGGGAAGGAACCAAAGGGAGTGACATATATAGGGAAGGAACCAAAGGGAGTGACATATATAGGGAAGGAACCAAAGGAAGTGACATACATAGGGAAGGAACCAAAGGAAGTGACATATATAGGGAAGGAACCAAAGGAAGTGACATACATAGGGAAGGAACCAAAGGAAGTGACATACATAGGGAAGGAACCAAAGGAAGTGACATATATAGGGAAGGAACCAAAGGAAGTGACATATATAGAGAAGGAACCAAAGGGAGTGACATATATAGGGAAGGAGCCAAAGGGAGTGACATATATAGGGAAGGAACCAAAGGGAGTGACATATATAGGGAAGGAACCAAAGGAAGTGACATACATAGGGAAGGAACCAAAGGAAGTGACATATATAGGGAAGGAACCAAAGGAAGTGACATACATAGGGAAGGAACCAAAGGAAGTGACATACATAGGGAAGGAACCAAAGGAAGTGACATATATAGGGAAGGAACCAAAGGAAGTGACATATATAGGGAAGGAACCAAAGGGAGTGACATATATAGGGAAGGAACCAAAGGAAGTGACATATATAGGGAAGGAACCAAAGGAAGTGACATATATAGGGAAGGAACCAAAGGAAGTGACATATATAGGGAAGGAACCAAAGGGAGTGACATATATAGGGAAGGAACCAAAGGAAGTGACATATATAGGGAAGGAACCAAAGGAAGTGACATATATAGGGAAGGAACCAAAGGAAGTGACATATATAGGGAAGGAACCAAAGGGAGTGACATATATAGGGAAGGAACCAAAGGGAGTGACATATATAGGGAAGGAACCAAAGGAGTGACATATATAGGGAAGGAACCAAAGGAAGTGACATATATAGGGAAGGAACCAAAGGGAGTGACATATATAGGGAAGGAACCAAAGGGAGTGACATATATAGGGAAGGAACCAAAGGGAGTGACATATATAGGGAAGGAACCAAAGGAAGTGACATACATAGGGAAGGAACCAAAGGAAGTGACATATATAGGGAAGGAACCAAAGGAAGTGACATATATAGGGAAGGAACCAAAGGAAGTGACATATCTAGGGAAGGAACCAAAGGAAGTGACATACATAGGGAAGGAACCAAAGGGAGTGACATACATAGGGAAGGAACCAAAGGAAGTGACATACATAGGGAAGGAACCAAAGGAAGTGACATACATAGGGAAGGAACCAAAGGAAGTGACATATATAGGGAAGGAACCAAAGGAGTGACATATATAGGGAAGGAACCAAAGGAAGTGACATACATAGAGAAGGAACCAAAGGAAGTGACATATATAGGGAAGGAACCAAAGGAAGTGACATATATAGGGAAGGAACCAAAGGAAGTGACAAATATAGGGAAGGAACCAAAGGAAGTGACATATATAGGGAAGGAACCAAAGGAAGTGACATATATAGGGAAGGAACCAAAGGAAGTGACATATATAGGGAAGGAACCAAAGGAAGTGACATACATAGAGAAGGAACCAAAGGAAGTGACATACATAGGGAAGGAACCAAAGGGAGTGACATATATAGGGACGGAACCAAAGGGAGTGACATATATAGGGAAGGAACCAAAGGAAGTGACATACATAGGGAAGGAACCAAAGGAAGTGACAAATATCAGGAAGGAACCAAAGGAAGTGACAAATATCAGGAAGGAACCAAAGGGAGTGACAAATATAGGGAAGGAACCAAAGGAAGTGACATACATAGGGAAGGAACCAAAGGAAGTGACATATATAGGGAAGGAACCAAAGGAAGTGACATACATAGAGAAGGAACCAAAGGAAGTGACATACATAGGGAAGGAACCAAAGGGAGTGACATATATAGGGACGGAACCAAAGGGAGTGACATATATAGGGAAGGAACCAAAGGAAGTGACATACATAGGGAAGGAACCAAAGGAAGTGACAAATATCAGGAAGGAACCAAAGGAAGTGACAAATATCAGGAAGGAACCAAAGGGAGTGACAAATATAGGGAAGGAACCAAAGGAAGTGACATACATAGGGAAGGAACCAAAGGGAGTGACATATATAGGGAAGGAACCAAAGGGAGTGACATACATAGGGAAGGAACCAAAGGAAGTGACAAATATAGGGAAGGAACCAAAGGAAGAGACATATATAGGGAAGGAACCAAAGGGAGTGACATATATAGGGAAGGAACCAAAGGAAGTGACATATATAGGGAAGGAACCAAAGGGAGTGACATATATAGGGAAGGAACCAAAGGGAGTGACATATATAGGGAATATATAGGGAAGGAACCAAAGGAAGTGACATATATAGGGAAGGAACCAAAGGGAGTGACATATATAGGGAAGGAACCAAAGGAAGTGACATATATAGGGAAGGAACCAAAGGGAGTGACATACATAGGGAAGGAACCAAAGGAAGTGACATATATAGGGAAGGAACCAAAGGGAGTGACATATATAGGGAAGGAACCAAAGGAAGTGACATACATAGAGAAGGAACCAAAGGAAGTGACATATATAGGGAAGGAACCAAAGGAAGTGACAAATATCAGGAAGGAACCAAAGGAAGTGAAAAATATCAGGAAGGAACCAAAGGGAGTGACAAATATAGGGAAGGAACCAAAGGGAGTGACATACATAGGGAAGGAACCAACGGGAGTGACATACATAGGGAAGGAACCAAAGGAAGTGACAAATATAGGGAAGGAACCAAAGGAAGAGACATATATAGGGAAGGAACCAAAGGGAGTGACATATATAGGGAAGGAACCAAAGGAGTGACATATATAGGGAAGGAACCAAAGGAAGTGACATACATAGGGAAGGAACCAAAGGAAGTGACATATATAGGGAAGGAACCAAAGGGAGTGACATATATAGGGAAGGAACCAAAGGAAGTGACATATATAGGGAAGGAACCAAAGGAAGTGACATACATAGGGAAGGAACCAAAGGGAGTGACATACATAGGGAAGGAACCAAAGGAAGTGACATATATAGGGAAGGAACCAAAGGGAGTGACATATATAGGGAAGGAACCAAAGGAAGTGACATATATAGGGAAGGAACCAAAGGAAGTGACATATATAGGGAAGGAACCAAAGGAAGTGACATATATAGGGAAGGAACCAAAGGAAGTGACATATATAGGGAAGGAACCAAAGGAAGTGACATACATAGGGAAGGAACCAAAGGGAGAGACATACATAGGGAAGGAACCAAAGGAAGTGACATATATAGGGAAGGAACCAAAGGAAGTGACATATATAGGGAAGGAACCAAAGGAAGTGACATATATAGGGAAGGAACCAAAGGAAGTGACATATATAGGGAAGGAACCAAAGGAAGTGACATATATAGGGAAGGAACCAAAGGGAGAGACATACATAGGGAAGGAACCAAAGGAAGTGACATACATAGGGAAGGAACCAAAGGAAGTGACATATATAGGGAAGGAACCAAAGGAAGTGACATATATAGGGAAGGAACCAAAGGAAGTGACATATATAGAGAAGGAACCAAAGGGAGTGACATATATAGGGAAGGAACCAAAGGGAGTGACATATATAGGGAAGGAACCAAAGGGAGTGACATATATAGGGAAGGAACCAAAGGAAGTGACATACATAGGGAAGGAACCAAAGGAAGTGACATATATAGGGAAGGAACCAAAGGAAGTGACATACATAGGGAAGGAACCAAAGGAAGTGACATACATAGGGAAGGAACCAAAGGAAGTGACATATATAGGGAAGGAACCAAAGGAAGTGACATATATAGAGAAGGAACCAAAGGGAGTGACATATATAGGGAAGGAGCCAAAGGGAGTGACATATATAGGGAAGGAACCAAAGGGAGTGACATATATAGGGAAGGAACCAAAGGAAGTGACATACATAGGGAAGGAACCAAAGGAAGTGACATATATAGGGAAGGAACCAAAGGAAGTGACATACATAGGGAAGGAACCAAAGGAAGTGACATACATAGGGAAGGAACCAAAGGAAGTGACATATATAGGGAAGGAACCAAAGGAAGTGACATATATAGGGAAGGAACCAAAGGGAGTGACATATATAGGGAAGGAACCAAAGGAAGTGACATATATAGGGAAGGAACCAAAGGAAGTGACATATATAGGTAAGGAACCAAAGGAAGTGACATATATAGGGAAGGAACCAAAGGGAGTGACATATATAGGGAAGGAACCAAAGGAAGTGACATATATAGGGAAGGAACCAAAGGAAGTGACATATATAGGGAAGGAACCAAAGGAAGTGACATATATAGGGAAGGAACCAAAGGGAGTGACATATATAGGGAAGGAACCAAAGGGAGTGACATATATAGGGAAGGAACCAAAGGAGTGACATATATAGGGAAGGAACCAAAGGAAGTGACATATATAGGGAAGGAACCAAAGGGAGTGACATATATAGGGAAGGAACCAAAGGGAGTGACATATATAGGGAAGGAACCAAAGGGAGTGACATATATAGGGAAGGAACCAAAGGAAGTGACATACATAGGGAAGGAACCAAAGGAAGTGACATATATAGGGAAGGAACCAAAGGAAGTGACATATATAGGGAAGGAACCAAAGGAAGTGACATATATAGGGAAGGAACCAAAGGAAGTGACATACATAGGGAAGGAACCAAAGGGAGTGACATACATAGGGAAGGAACCAAAGGAAGTGACATACATAGGGAAGGAACCAAAGGAAGTGACATACATAGGGAAGGAACCAAAGGAAGTGACATACATAGGGAAGGAACCAAAGGAAGTGACATATATAGGGAAGGAACCAAAGGAGTGACATATATAGGGAAGGAACCAAAGGAAGTGACATACATAGAGAAGGAACCAAAGGAAGTGACATATATAGGGAAGGAACCAAAGGAAGTGACATATATAGGGAAGGAACCAAAGGAAGTGACAAATATAGGGAAGGAACCAAAGGAAGTGACATATATAGGGAAGGAACCAAAGGAAGTGACATATATAGGGAAGGAACCAAAGGAAGTGACATATATAGGGAAGGAACCAAAGGAAGTGACATACATAGAGAAGGAACCAAAGGAAGTGACATACATAGGGAAGGAACCAAAGGGAGTGACATATATAGGGACGGAACCAAAGGGAGTGACATATATAGGGAAGGAACCAAAGGAAGTGACATACATAGGGAAGGAACCAAAGGAAGTGACAAATATCAGGAAGGAACCAAAGGAAGTGACAAATATCAGGAAGGAACCAAAGGGAGTGACAAATATAGGGAAGGAACCAAAGGAAGTGACATACATAGGGAAGGAACCAAAGGGAGTGACATATATAGGGAAGGAACCAAAGGAAGTGACATACATAGGGAAGGAACCAAAGGAAGTGACAAATATAGGGAAGGAACCAAAGGAAGAGACATATATAGGGAAGGAACCAAAGGGAGTGACATATATAGGGAAGGAACCAAAGGAAGTGACATATATAGGGAAGGAACCAAAGGGAGTGACATATATAGGGAAGGAACCAAAGGGAGTGACATATATAGGGAATATATAGGGAAGGAACCAAAGGGAGTGACATATATAGGGAAGGAACCAAAGGGAGTGACAT
The DNA here is from genome assembly GCF_045679555.1 of Salvelinus alpinus. Taxonomy (NCBI): domain Eukaryota; kingdom Metazoa; phylum Chordata; class Actinopteri; order Salmoniformes; family Salmonidae; genus Salvelinus; species Salvelinus alpinus. The sequence goes on from NC_092096.1 coordinate 72,089,939, forward strand.
ATATAGGGAAGGAACCAAAGGAAGTGACATATATAGGGAAGGAACCAAAGGGAGTGACATACATAGGGAAGGAACCAAAGGAAGTGACATATATAGGGAAGGAACCAAAGGGAGTGACATATATAGGGAAGGAACCAAAGGAAGTGACATACATAGAGAAGGAACCAAAGGAAGTGACATATATAGGGAAGGAACCAAAGGAAGTGACAAATATCAGGAAGGAACCAAAGGAAGTGACAAATATCAGGAAGGAACCAAAGGGAGTGACAAATATAGGGAAGGAACCAAAGGGAGTGACATACATAGGGAAGGAACCAAAGGGAGTGACATACATAGGGAAGGAACCAAAGGAAGTGACAAATATAGGGAAGGAACCAAAGGAAGAGACATATATAGGGAAGGAACCAAAGGGAGTGACATATATAGGGAAGGAACCAAAGGAGTGACATATATAGGGAAGGAACCAAAGGAAGTGACATACATAGGGAAGGAACCAAAGGAAGTGACATATATAGGGAAGGAACCAAAGGGAGTGACATATATAGGGAAGGAACCAAAGGAAGTGACATATATAGGGAAGGAACCAAAGGAAGTGACATACATAGGGAAGGAACCAAAGGGAGTGACATACATAGGGAAGGAACCAAAGGAAGTGACATATATAGGGAAGGAACCAAAGGGAGTGACATATATAGGGAAGGAACCAAAGGAAGTGACATATATAGGGAAGGAACCAAAGGAAGTGACATATATAGGGAAGGAACCAAAGGAAGTGACATATATAGGGAAGGAACCAAAGGAAGTGACATATATAGGGAAGGAACCAAAGGAAGTGACATACATAGGGAAGGAACCAAAGGGAGAGACATACATAGGGAAGGAACCAAAGGAAGTGACATATATAGGGAAGGAACCAAAGGAAGTGACATATATAGGGAAGGAACCAAAGGAAGTGACATATATAGGGAAGGAACCAAAGGAAGTGACATATATAGGGAAGGAACCAAAGGAAGTCACATATATAGGGAAGGAACCAAAGGGAGAGACATACATAGGGAAGGAACCAAAGGAAGTGACATACATAGGGAAGGAACCAAAGGAAGTGACATATATAGGGAAGGAACCAAAGGAAGTGACATATATAGGGAAGGAACCAAAGGAAGTGACATATATAGAGAAGGAACCAAAGGGAGTGACATATATAGGGAAGGAACCAAAAGGAGTGACATATATAGGGAAGGAACCAAAGGGAGTGACATATATAGGGAAGGAACCAAAGGAAGTGACATACATAGGGAAGGAACCAAAGGAAGTGACATATATAGGGAAGGAACCAAAGGAAGTGACATACATAGGGAAGGAACCAAAGAAAGTGACATACATAGGGAAGGAACCAAAGGAAGTGACATATATAGGGAAGGAACCAAAGGAAGTGACATATATAGAGAAGGAACCAAAGGGAGTGACATATATAGGGAAGGAACCAAAGGGAGTGACATATATAGGGAAGGAACCAAAGGGAGTGACATATATAGGGAAGGAACCAAAGGAAGTGACATACATAGGGAAGGAACCAAAGGAAGTGACATATATAGGGAAGGAACCAAAGGGAGTGACATACATAGGGAAGGAACCAAAGGAAGTGACATACATAGGGAAGGAACCAAAGGAAGTGACATATATAGGGAAGGAACCAAAGGAAGTGACATATATAGGGAAGGAACCAAAGGGAGTGACATATATAGGGAAGGAACCAAAGGAAGTGACATATATAGGGAAGGAACCAAAGGAAGTGACATATATAGGGAAGGAACCAAAGGAAGTGACATATATAGGGAAGGAACCAAAGGGAGTGACATATATAGGGAAGGAACCAAAGGAAGTGACATATATAGGGAAGGAACCAAAGGAAGTGACATATATAGGGAAGGAACCAAAGGAAGTGACATATATAGGGAAGGAACCAAAGGGAGTGACATATATAGGGAAGGAACCAAAGGGAGTGACATATATAGGGAAGGAACCAAAGGAGTGACATATATAGGGAAGGAACCAAAGGAAGTGACATATATAGGGAAGGAACCAAAGGGAGTGACATATATAGGGAAGGAACCAAAGGGAGTGACATATATAGGGAAGGAACCAAAGGGAGTGACATATATAGGGAAGGAACCAAAGGAAGTGACATACATAGGGAAGGAACCAAAGGGAGTGACATATATAGAGAAGGAACCAAAGGAAGTGACATATATAGGGAAGGAACCAAAGGAAGTGACATATATAGGGAAGGAACCAAAGGTAGTGACATATATAGGGAAGGAACCAAAGGGAGTGACATATATAGGGAAGGAACCAAAGGAAGTGACATATATAGGGAAGGAACCAAAGGGAGTGACATATATAGGGAAGGAACCAAAGGGAGTGACATACATATGGAAGGAACCAAAGGAAGTGACATATATAGGGAAGGAACCAAAGGAAGTGACATATATAGGGAAGGAACCAAAGGAAGTGACATACATAGGGAAGGAACCAAAGGAAGTGACATACATAGGGAAGGAACCAAAGGAAGTGACATACATAGGGAAGGAACCAAAGGAAGTGACATATATAGGGAAGGAACCAAAGGGAGTGACATATATAGGGAAGGAACCAAAGGAAGTGACATATATAGGGAAGGAACCAAAGGGAGTGACATACATAGGGAAGGAACCAAAGGAAGTGACATACATAGGGAAGAAACCAAAGGAAGTGACATATATAGGGAAGGAACCAAAGGAAGTGACATATATAGGGAAGGAACCAAAGGAAGTGACATACATAGGGAAGGAACCAAAGGAGTGACATACATAGGGAAGGAACCAAAGGAAGTGACATATATAGGGAAGGAACCAAAGGGAGTGACATATATAGGGAAGGAACCAAAGGGAGTGACATATATAGGGAAGGAACCAAAGGAGTGACATATATAGGGAAGGAACCAAAGGAAGTGACATATATAGGGAAGGAACCAAAGGAGTGACATATATAGAGAAGGAACCAAAGGGAGTGACATATATAGGGAAGGAACCAAAGTAGTGACATATATAGGGAAGGAACCAAAGGAAGTGACATATATAGGGAAGGAACCAAAGGAAGTGACATATATAGGGAAGGAACCAAAGGAAGTGACATATATAGGGAAGGAACCAAAGGAAGTGACATACATAGGGAAGGAACCAAAGGAAGTGACATATATAGGGAAGGAACCAAAGGAAGTGACATATATAGGGAAGGAACCAAAGGAAGTGACATACATAGGGAAGGAACCAAAGGAAGTGACATATATAGGGAAGGAACCAAAGGAAGTGACATATATAGGGAAGGAACCAAAGGGAGTGACATATATAGGGAAGGAACCAAAGGAGTGACATATATAGGGAAGGAACCAAAGGAAGTGACATATATAGGGAAGGAACCAAAGGGAGTGACATATATAGGGAAGGAACCAAAGGAAGTGACATATATAGGGAAGGAACCAAAGGGAGTGACATATATAGGGAAGGAACCAAAGGAAGTGACATATATAGAGAAGGAACCAAAGGAAGTGACATATATAGGGAAGGAACCAAAGGAAGTGACATATATAGGGAAGGAACCAAAGGGAGTGACATACAGTGGGGAGAACAAGTATTTGATACACTGCCGATTTTGCAGGTTTTCCTACTTACAAAGCATGTAGAGGTCTGTCATTTTTATCATAGGTACACTTCAACTGTGAGAGACGGAATCTAAAACAAAAATCCAGAAAATCACATTGTATGATTTTTAAGTAATTAATTTGCATTTTATTGCATGACATAAGTATTTGATCACCTACCAACCAGTAAGAATTCCGGCTCTCACAGACCTGTTAGTTTTTCTTTAAGAAGCCCTCCTGTTCTCCACTCATTACCTGTATTAACTGCACCTGTTTGAACTCGTTACCTGTATAAAAGACACCTGTTCACACACTCAATCAAACAGACTCCAACCTCTCCACAATGGCCAAGACCAGAGAGCTGTGTAAGGACATCAGGGATAAATTGTAGACCTGTACAAGGCTGGGATGGGCTACAGGACAATAGCCAAGCAGCTTGGTGAGAAGGCAACAACTGTTGGCACAATTATTAGAAAATGGAAGAAGTTCAAGATGACGGTCAATCACCCTCGGTCTGGGGCTCCATGCAAGATCTCACCTCGTGGGGCATCAATGATCATGAGGAATGTGAGGGATCAGCCCAGAACTACACGGCAGGACCTGGTCAATGACCTGAAGAGAGCTGGGACCAAAGTCTCAAAGAAAACCATTAGTAACACACTACGCCGTCATGGATTAAAATCCTGCAGTGCACGCAAGGTCCCCCTGCTCAAGCCAGCGCATGTCCAGGCCCGTCTGAAGTTTGCCAATGACCATCTGGATGATCCAGAGGAGGAATGGGAGAAGGTCATGTGGTCTGATGAGACAAAAATAGAGCTTTTTGCTCTAAACTCCACTCGCCGTGTTTGGAGGAATAGAAGGATGAGTACAACCCCAAGAACACCATCCCAACCGTGAAGCATGGAGGTGGAAACATCATTCTTTGGGGATGCTTTTCTGCAAAGGGGACAGGACGACTGCACCGTATTGAGGGGAGGATGGATGAGGCCATGTATCGCGAGATCTTGACCAACAACCTCCTTCCCTCAGTAAGAGCATTGAAGATGGGTCGTGGCTGGGTCTTCCAGCATGACAACGACCCGAAACACACAGCCAGGGCAACTAAGGAGTGGCTCCGTAAGAAGCATCTCAAGGTCCTGGAGTGGCCTAGCCAGTCTCCAGACCTGAACCCAATAGAAAATCTTTGGAGGGAGCCGAAAGTCCGTATTGCCCAGCGACAGCCCCGAAACCTGAAGGATCTGGAGAAGGTCTGTATGGAGGAGTGGGCCAAAATCCCTGCTGCAGTGTGTGCAAACCTGGTCAAGAACTACAGGAAACGTATGATCTCTGTAATTGCAAACTAAGGTTTCTGTACCAAATATTCAGTTCTGCTTTTCTGATGTATCAAATACTTATGTCATGCAATAAAATGCAAATTAATTACTTAAAAATCATACAATGTGATTTTCTGGATTTTTGTTTTAGATTCCTTCTCTCACAGTTGAAGTGTACCTATGATAAAAATTACAGACCTCTACATGCTTTGTAAGTAGGAAAACCTGCAAAATGGTCAGTGTATCAAATACTTGTTCTCCCCACTGTATATAGGGAAGGAACCAAAGGAAGTGACATATATATATATACGGCAGGTAATCAGAGAAGTGATGGAGTCCAGGTGAGTCTGATGATGCGCAGGTGCGTGTAACGACGGTGACAGGTGTGCGCCATAACGAGCAGTCTGGAGATCTAGAGGCAGGATAGGGAGCACACGTGACAATGTATCTAATTATAGACAAGTCGACTAACAAATAGCATACCAACGTGTTGTAAATTATAAGCAGAAACATATCTAAATCAGGCAAAAACATCCTCCACCAAATTTGACGTGTTTAAGGATAAGTTTAGGCATTCACTCTAAATGGTTAAGGTTAGGCATTCACTCTAAATGGTTAAGGTTAGGCATTCACTCTAAATGGTTAAGGTTAGGCATTAACTCTGAATGGTTAAGGTTATACATTCACTCTAAATGGTTAAGGTTGTACATTCACTCTAAATGGTTAAGGTTGTACATTAACTCTAAATGGTTAAGGTTATACATTAACTCTAAATGGTTAAGGTTATACATTAACTCTAAATGGTTAAGGTTAGGCATTCACTCTAAATGGTTAAGGTTATACATTAACTCTAAATGGTTAAGGTTATACATTAACTCTAAATGGTTAAGGTTAGGCATTCACTCTAAATGGTTAAGGTTATACATGAACTCTAAATGGTTAAGGTTATACATTAACTCTAAATGGTTAAGGTTAGGCATTCACTCTAAATGGTTAAGGTTATACATTAACTCTGAATGGGGTTAGGCATTAACTCTAAATGGTTAAGGTTATACATTAATCAATCAATCAAGTTTATTTTATATAGCCCTTCGTACATCAGCTAATATCTCGAAGTGCTGTACAGAAACCCAGCCTAAAACCCCAAACAGCAAGCAATGCAGGTGTAGAAGCACGGTGGCTAGGAAAAACTCCCTAGAAAGGCCAAAACCTAGGAAGAAACCTAGAGAGGAACCAGGCTATGAGGGGTGGCCAGTCCTCTTCTGGCTGTGCCGGGTGGAGATTATAACAGAACATGGCCAAGATGTTCAAAATGTTCATAAATGACAAGCATGGTCAAATAATAATCAGGAATAAATGTCAGTTGGCTTTTCATAGCCGATCATTAAGAGTTGAAAACAGCAGGTCTGGGACAGGTAGGGGTTCCATAACCGCAGGCAGAACAGTTGAAACTGGAACAGCAGCAAGGCCAGGTGGACTGGGGACAGCAAGGAGTCATCATGCCCGGTAGTCCTGACGTATGGTCCTAGGGCTCAGGTCCTCCGAGAGAGAGAAAGAAAGAGAGAAGGAGAGAATTAGAGAGAGCATACTTAAATTCACACAGGACACTGGATAAGACAGGAGAAGTACTCCAGATATAACCAACTGACCCTAGCCCCCCGACACAAACTACTGCAGCATAAATACTGGAGGCTGAGACAGGAGGGGTCAGGAGACACTGTGGCCCCATCCGATGATACCCCCGGACAGTGCCAAACAGGAAGGATATAACCCCACCCACTTTGCCAAAGCACAGCCCCCGCACCACTAGAGGGATATCTTCAACCACCAACTTACAATCCTGAGACAAGTATAGCCCACAAAGATCTCCACCACAGCACAAACCAAGGGGGGGCGCCAACCCAGACAGGAAGATCACGTCAGTAACTCAACCCACTCAAGTGACGCACCCCTCCTAGGGACGGCATGAAAGAGCACCAGTAAGCCAGTGACTCAGCCCCTGTAATAGGGTTAGAGGTAGAGAATCCCAGTGGAGAGAGGGGAACCGGCCAGGCAGAGACAGCAAGTGCGGTTCGTTGCTCCAGAGCCTTTCCGTTCACCTTCACACTCCTGGGCCAGACTACACTCAATCATAGGACCTACTGAAGAGATGAGTCTTCAATAAAGACTTAAAGGTTGAGACCGAGTCTGCGTCTCTCACATGGGTAGGCAGACCATTCCATAAAAATGGAGATCTATAGGAGAAAGCCCTGCCTCCAGCTGTTTGCTTAGAAATTCTAGGGACAATTAGGAGGCCTGCGTCTTGTGACCGTAGCGTACGTGTAGGTATGTACGGCAGGACCAACTCGGAAAGATAGGTAGGAGCAAGCCCATGTAACGCTTTATAGGTTAACAGTAAAACCTTGAAATCAGCCCTTGCCTTAACAGGAAGCCAGTGTAGAGAGGCTAGCACTGGAGTAATATGATCAAATTTCTTGGTTCTAGTCAGGATTCTAGCAGCCGTATTTAGCACTAACTGAAGTTTATTTAGTGCTTTATCCGGGTAGCCGGAAAGTAGAGCATTGCAGTAGTCTAACCTAGAAGTAACAAATGCATGGATTAATTCTTCTGCATCATTTTTGGACAGAAAATTTCTGATTTTTGCAATGTTACGTAGATGGAAAAAAGCTGTCCTTGAAACAGTCTTGATATGTTCGTCAAAAGAGAGATCAGGGTCCAGAGTAACGCAGAGGTCCTTCACAGTTTTATTTGAGACGACTTTACAACCATCAAGATTAATTGTCAGATTTTACAGAAGATCTCTTTGTTTCTTGGGACCTAGAACAAGCATCTCTGTTTTGTCCGAGTTTAAAAGTAGAACGTTTTCAGCCATCCACTTCCTTATGTCTGAAACACAGGCTTCTAGCGAGGGCAATTTTGGGGCTTCACCATGTTTCATTGAAATGTACAGCTGTGTGTCATCCATTAACTCTGAATGGTTAAGGTTAGTCATTAACTCTGAATGGTTAAGGTTAGGCATTAACTCTGAATGGTTAAGGTTATACATTAACTCTGAATTGTTAAGGTTAGGCATTAACTCTGAATGGTTAAGGTTAGTCATTTTAAGGTTAGTCATTAACTCTGAATGGGTAAGGTTAGACATTAACTCTGAATGGTTAAGGTTAGGCATTAACTCTGAATGGTTAAGGTAAGACATTAACTCTGAATGGTTAAGGTTAGTCATTAACTCTGAATGGTTAAGGTTATACATTAACTCTGAATGGTTAAGGTTAGTCATTAACTCTGAATGGTTAAGGTTAGACATGAACTCTGAATGGTTAAGGTCAGGCATTAACTCTGAATGGTTAAGGTTATACATTAACTCTGAATGGTTAAGGTTAGTCATTAACTCTGAATGGTTAAGGTAAGGCTTTAACTCTGAATGGTTAAGGTTAGTCATTAACTCTGAATGGTTAAGGTTAGACATTAACTCTGAAGGGTTAAGGTTAGACATTAACTCTGAATGGTTAAGGTTAGACATTAACTCTGAATGGTTAAGGTTAGACATTAACTCTGAATGGTTAAGGTTAGACATTAACTCTGAATGGTTAAGGTTAGACATTAACTCTGAATGGTTAAGGTTAGGCATTAACTCTGAATGGTTAAGGTTAGGCATGAACTCTGAATGGTTAAGGTTAGGCATTAACTCTCAATGGTTAAGGTTATACATTAACTCTGAATGGTTAAGGTTAGGCATTAACTCTGAATGGTTACTCGCGCCCATCCTCATCCTCAATTCTTAAAAAATTTAAAAGAAAACCTTATCGCTTGATTCAAACTTACAACCTGATGCATACATCAGTCATGTTGATGTGTGTGTGTGTGTGTGTGTGTGTGTGTGTGTGTGTGTGTGTGTGTGTGTGTGTGCGTGTGTGTGTGCGTGTGCGTGTGTGTGTGTGTGTGTGCATGTGTGTGTGCATGTGTTGCCCTGCCATGACTTCTGAAGGTGAGAGGAAAGACAGAAGATAGGTCATGTTTATGCCATGTGCGTGCATTCGAGTGCGTGCGTCCATATTTGAGTGTGTGTGTGTGTGTGTTGCACATGTCAGAGCCATCCACTGTACCTATTGGTTCCCATTGCTAATTAGAGCATACTGTCCTGTTAGAACTGTCTGACGTGAGGTATTGAAACTTCCACAATTAAATACCCAACCGTCTATGTTGAACAGATGACTCTCTTCCAACCTTCTATGTTGAACAGATGTCTCTCTTCCAACCTTCTATGTTGAACAGATGTCTCTCTTCCAACCTTCTATGTTGAACAGATGTCTCTCTTCCAACCTTCTATGTTGAACAGATGTCTCTCTTCCAACCTTCTATGTTGAACAGATGTCTCTCTTCCAACCTTCTATGTTGAACAGATGTCTCTCTTCCAACCTTCTATGTTGAACAGATGTCTCTCTTCCAACCTTCTATGTTGAACAGATGTCTCTCTTCCAACCTTCTATGTTGAACAGATGTCTCTCTTCCAACCTTCTATGTTGAACAGATGTCTCTCTTCTACGTTTAAAAACAAAAAATGCATTTATTTTTTCACACACACGCACACTGGCACAGTTACAGCCAATGTTTCCTGAGTCGACAGGAAACAATAGACAGGAAACAATAGACCCTCCCTCTCTCTCTCTCTCCATCCATACTTCTCTCCTCCTCCCGGTTGGATACTCTCCGCGCTCACACACAACTTACCGGACTTGCTTCGTGCAGTCCGCTTAGTCGGTCTCTCTGTTCAGTGCGCGTGAATTGATGTCATCGTTGAAGCGTCGCGCAGAGAAACAACATCTGGCTCGGTTTAACGTGGAAATGAACAGGATCAGCTTTCCGGTACTTTTTATTATCTTTTTTTCAACAGATTGAAAACAGATTTCACCGGAATATGGAAGGATTAAAGGAACAGCAAACTGAAACCAATGGTCGCGACTTTGAGCTCTGGGATTGTTTCTGTGGGTTTTAGGTATCTGATCTCTACCAGAATATAACAGTTTGATCGTTGAGAATGACAATGTCGAGCATTATTTAGTGACAAGATATAATATGTTATTAGTAGAGCTTTATTGGATGTGTTAGCCTACAACTAATGGGTTGGAGGACTGGACATCTGTGAGTGGATTTGACATTTGCGTGTGACAGAGGGAAAGGTAGGCTAAGTGTGTGTGTGTGTGTGTGTGTGTATGTGTGTCACACTGACCCTTCAACAAGCTGTGTGTGTGTGTATGTGTGTCACACTGACCCTTCAACAAGCTCGCACAGTCTCAATTCAGAATCCGACGTTAGCCCACGAACGCCAAATTTCGATGGTTGAGTTTAGGCATTTAATTCTGAATGTTTAAGGTAAGGGTTACGGTTTGGAATAGGGTAATAAAAAAAATAAACACCAAAAAATAAACTTGTGCTTTAACTTAATTTTTCTTTTAACATTTCCCCCAAAAACGTGTACATACGAACGACAGCTTAAAGACACTATGACTACATCACACCACTACATCTCGTCTGCCCAGACCTGCATGCTCACACCTCCATCCCTAGTCCGTTAAAATTATGTTTATATTGTAATACTTCTGACAGGTAATTTCTAGCTCTGCCCACAACTTCATTCCCAGAAAAGCTTTTATTATTGAGTCATTTTTAGTTTTGCTGTAGAATTTGTGAATTTTGTCTCTTGTAAAATACATTCTAAACATTAGTTTATACTGGATTAAGCACACATTTTCACTAACTGTAATTTCGTTAATTATTCTCCAACTTTCTCCCTACCTTGTGCCAACATCAGTTCTTTTTTAAATCTTGGTTCCAATAGTTGATATTTGTTTCTAAGAGATTGTCAGTTGGATAGGCTCTCTGCAACGTTTAGTATATCTTATCATATGACTATCCTTTTCTGACTCAAATAAGATTCAAGGTTTCTCTGATGTCAAAATGATTTCAAATCGAAATTTAAGTTTTAAGTTGCATGTCTTTGAAACTATCTACATTGATCCAAAATTACTTTTTTTAAATTCTGTTATGGAAATTTACTTGATGCACAGTGTCGTAACATGTTCTGTCATGGTCCTAACCATGTCATAATATGTCATAACAGCTGACATAACTTGTCATATCCTGTCATAATATGGTCCTAAAACTGTCATGACACATATATTTACACCTGTCGTGACATATGTTGTGTTATGTTATGGCTGGTTATGACACCTACATAAGAGTGTCAGAACCCACATTTATTCAAGTCAGAAGTTTCCATTTTAAATGTTGTTTATTAAATCCTTTGTTGTCTTTGAAATGAATTCTTTACAGTCATGTTTTTTCATTATATTTTAAATAACTTGTAGAAAATACACTTTATGATACATTCATGAAGCATTATGACCATCCTGTGTCACTTTACTTGGACTAAAAAAAGACACTTTATGACACTGTCATGAAGCATTATGACCATCATAATCATATAAGCCAGATAGGCCTATCACGTACATGCCCTTATATCGGACATCAGTCACAAAGTGTATTTTCCTACTTCTGAAAGCTGCTTCTGCATTCATCCCAGTCAACAGCAACAGTGGATTTTTTCACTTTTTTCAAGAGAAGGTCTTTTAACAAAGCAAATTTGAGGAAAACGCTACCGAAGTTCTACCAACACATTGACTGTGTTACTCGCGCTGGGAAAACACTCGACCACTGCTATTCTCTCTTCTGGGATGCCTACAAGGCCCTCCCCCGCCCTCCCTTCGGCAAATCAGATCACGACTCCATTTTGCTCCTCCCTTCTTATAGGCAGAAACTCAAAGGTCTATTCAACGCTGGTCTGACCAATCAGAATCCATGCTTCAAGATTGTTTTGATCACGTAGACTGGGACATGTTCCGGTAGCCTCGGATAATAACATTGACGTATACACTGACACGGTGACTGAGTTCATCGGGAAATGTAAAGGGGATGTTGTTCCCACTGTGACTATTAAAACCTACCCAAACCAGAAACCGTGAATAGATGGCAGCATTCGCGCTAAACTGAAAGCGCTAACCGCTGCATTTAACCATGGCAAGGTGACTGGGAATATGGTCAAATACAAACAGTGTAGTTATTCCCTCCGCAAGGCAATCAAACAGGTAAAACGTCAGTATAGATGTAACAGTTTTAACTTTACAGCGTCCCCTCGCCCCGACCCGGGCGCGAACCAGGGAGCTTCTGCACACATCAACAACGGTCGCCCACGAAGCATCATTACCCATCACTCCACGGCCCTTGCAGAACAAGGGGCAACACTACTTCTAGGTTTCAGAGCAAGTGACGTAACTGATTGAAACGCTACTAGCGCGTACCCGCTAACTAGCTAGCCATTTCACATCCGTTACACTCACCCCCCTTTCAACCTCCTCCTTTTCCGCAGCAACCAGTGATCCGGGTCAACAGCATCAATGTAACAGTATAACTTTAAACCGTCCCCTCGCCCCGACACGGGCGCGAACCAGGGACCCTCTGCACACATCAACAACTGACACCCACGAAGCATCGTTACCCATCGCTCCACAAAAGCCGCGGCCCTTGCAGAGCAAGGGGCAACACTACTTCTAGGTTTCAGAGCAAGTGACGTAACTGATTGAAACGCTACTAGCGCGTACCCGCTAACTAGCTAGCCATTTCACATCCGTTACATAGAGACAAAGTGGAGTCAACGGCTCAGACACGAGACGTATGTGGCAGGGTCTACAGACAATCATGGATTACGAAGGGAAAACCAGTCACTTCACGGACTCCGACGTCTTGCTCCCAGACAAGCTAAACACCTTCTTCGCCCGCTTTGAGGATAACACAGTGCCATCGACGCGGCCCGCTCTCAAGGACTGTGGGCTCTCGTTCTCTGTGGCCGACGTGAGTAAAACATTTAAACGTGTTAACCCTCGCAAGGCTGCCGGCCCAGACGGCATCCCTTGCCACGTCCTCAGAGCATGCGCAGACCAGCTGGCTGGAGTGTTTACGGACATATTACATCTCTCCCTATCCCAGTCTGCTGTCCCCACTTGCTTCAAGATGTCCACCATTGTTCCTGTACCCAAGAAAGCAAAGGTAACTGAACTAAATGACTACCGCACCGTAGCACTCACTTCTGTCATCATGAAGTGCTTTGAGAGGCTAGTTAAGGACCATATCACCTCCACCTTACCTGGCACCCTAGACCCACTACAATTTGCATACCGCCCCAATAGGTCCACAGGTGACGCAATCGCCATCACACTGCACACCGCCCTATCCCACCTGGACAAGAGGAATACCTATGTAAGAATGCTGTTCATTGTCTACAGCTCAGCCTTTAACACCATAGTACCCTCCAAGCTCATCATTAAGCTCGGGGCCCCAAAACGAAGAAGCTGATCGTGGACTTCAGGAAACAGCAGAGGGACCACAGTGGGGAAGGTGAAAGCTTCAAGTTCCTCGGCATACACATCACTGACAATCTGAAATGGTCCACACAGACAGCGTGGTGAAGAAGGCGAAACAGCGCCTCTTCAACCTAAGGAGGCTGAAGGAATTTTGCTTGGCTCCTAAAACCCTTACAAACCTTTACAGGTGCACAATCGAGAGCATCCTGTCGGGCTGTATCACCGCCTGGTACGGTAACTGCACCGCCCTAGACCGCAAGGCTCTCCAGAGGGTAGTGAGGTCTGCACAATGCACCCTGGGGGGCAAACTACCTGCCCTCCAGGACACCTACACCACCCGATGTCAAAGGAAGGCCAAAAAGATCATCAAGGACAACAACCACCCGAGACACTGTCTGTTCACCCCGCTACCATCCAGAAGGTGAGGTCAGTACAGGTAAATCAAAGCTGGGACGAGAGACTGAAAAACAGCATCTATCTCAAGTCCATCAGACTGTTAAATAGCCATCACTAACCGGCTACCACCCGGTTACTCAACCCTGCACCTTAGAGGCTGCTGCCCCATATACATACACATGGAATCACTGGTCACTTAAATAATGGAACACAAGTCACTTTAATCATGTTTAAATACTGCTTTACTCATTTCATATGTATATACTGTATTCTATTCTACTGTATTTTAGTCAGTGCCACTCCGACATTGCTCGTCCTAATATTTGTATATTTCTTAATTCCATTATATTACTTTTAGATTTGTGTGTATTGTTGTGAATTGTTAGATATTACTGCACTGTTGGAGCTAGAAACAGAAGCATTTAGTTATACTCTCTCTCTCTCTGTCTCTCTCTCTCTGTCTCTCTCTCTGTCTCTCTCTCTGTCTCTGTCTCTGTCTCTGTCTCTGTCTCTGTCTCTGTCTCTGTCTCTGTCTCTGTCTCTCTCTCTCTTTCTCTCTCTCTCTTTCTCTCTCTCTCTCTCTCTCTCGCTCGCTCTCTCTCCCTCTCTCTCTCTCTCTCTCTCTCTCTCTCTCTCTCTCTCTCTCTCTCTCTCTCTCTCTCTCTCTCTCTCTCTCTCTCTCTCTCTCTCTCGCTCTCTCTCTCTCGCTCTCTTTTCCTCTCTCTCTCTCTCTCTCTCTCTCCCTCTCTCTCTCTCGCTCTCTCTCTCCCTCTCTCTCTCCCTCTCTGTCTTCCTCTCTCCTTTTCTCTCCTTCCTTCCCCCCCCCCTCTCTATATCTCAGGTAAGAGGTTCAGCTCTTCTCTTCACAAATAGTGAAAATAGTTAAAGTACAAAAGGGAAAATAAATTAACATAAATATGGGTTGTATTTACAATGTTGTTTGTTCTTCACTGGTTGCCCTTTTCTTGTGGCAACAGGTCACAAATCTTGCTGCTGTGATGTCACACTGTGGTATTTCACCCAGTAGATATGGGAGTTAATCAAAATGTAATTTGTTTTCTAATTCTTTGTGGGTCTGTGTAATCTGAGAGAAATATGTGTCTGTAATATGGTCATACTGTTCCTAGGCCGTCATTGTAAATAAGAATTTGTTCTTAATGGACTTGCCTAGTTAAAGGTTAAATAAATAAAAAAATAACAAAATACATTTGGCAAGAGGTTAGGAAGTGCAACTCATTATTTGGTGTTTTGCATTGTACACAAAGTATATTTGTGCAGAATTCTGCATGCAGAGCCTCAATTTGGTGTTCGTCCCATGTTGTGAATTCCTGGTTGATGAGCGGACCCCAGACCAACCAACCATAAAGGGAAATGGGTTCTATCTTATTCAAGTATATTTAGTCAGATCCTAATTGGTATGTCAAATTTGATGTTCCTTTTGATGGCGTAGAAGGCCCTTCTTAACTTGTCACTCAGATCATTCTCTCTCTATCTCACTCTCTCAGTGACTGTCTCTGTTACCACATGTTACCACCCAGCCACTGTGACTGTCTCTGTTACCACATGTTACCACCCAGCCACAGTGACTGTCTCTACATGTTACCACCCAGCCACAGTGACTGTCTCTACATGTTACCACCCAGCCACAGTGACTGTCTCAACATGTTACCACCCAGCCACAGTGACTGTCTCTACATGTTACCACCCAGCCACAGTGACTGTCTCCACATGTTACCACCCAGTCACAATGACTGTCTCAACATGTTACCACCCAGCCACAGTGACTGTCTCTGTTACCACATGTTACCACCCAGCCACTGTGACGGTCTCTGTTAACACATGTTACCACTCAGCCACTGTGACTGTCTCTGTTACCACATGTTACCACCCAGCCACTGTGACTGTCTCTGTTACCACATGTTACCACTCAGCCACTGTGACTGTCTCTGTTACCACATGTTACCACCCAGCCACTGTGACTGTCTCTGTTACCACATGTTACCACCCAGCCACAGTGACTGTCTCAACATGTTACCACCCAGCCACAGTGACTGTCTCAACATGTTACCACCCAGCCACAGTGACTGTCTCTACATGTTACCACCCAGCCACAGTGACTGTCTCTACATGTTACCACTCAGCCACTGTGACTGTCTCTGTTACCACATGTTACCACCCAGCCACTGTGACTGTCTCTGTTACCACATGTTACCACCCAGCCACAGTGACTGTCTCAACATGTTACCACCCAGCCACAGTGACTGTCTCTACATGTTACCACCCAGTCACAGTGACTGTCTCAACATGTTACCACCCAGCCACAGTGACTGTCTCTACATGTTACCACCCAGCCACTGTGACTGTCTCTGTTACCACATGTTACCACCCAGCCACTGTGACGGTCTCTGTTAACACATGTTACCACTCAGCCACTGTGACTGTCTCTGTTACCACATGTTACCACCCAGCCACTGTGACTGTCTCTGTTACCACATGTTACCACTCAGCCACTGTGACTGTCTCTGTTACCACATGTTACCACCCAGCCGCAGTGACTGTCTCAACATGTTACCACCCAGCCACAGTGACTGTCTCAACATGTTACCACCCAGCCACAGTGACTGTCTCTACATGTTACCACCCAGCCACAGTGACTGTCTCTACATGTTACCACCCAGCCACAGTGACTGTCTCTACATGTTACCACCCAGTCACAGTGACTGTCTCAACATGTTACCACCCAGCCACAGTGACTGTCTCTGTTACCACATGTCACCACCCAGCCACAGTGACTGTCTCTACATGTTACCACCCAGCCACAGTGACTGTCTCTGTTACCACATGTCACCACCCAGCCACAGTGACTGTCTCTACATGTTACCACCCAGCCACTGTGACTGTCTCTGTTACCACATGTTACCACTCAGCCACTGTGACTGTCTCTGTTACCACATGTTACCACCCAGCCACTGTGACTGTCTCTGTTACCACATGTTACCACTCAGCCACTGTGACTGTCTCTGTTACCACATGTTACCACCCAGCCACTGTGACTGGCTCTGTTACCACATGTTACCACTCAGCCACTGTGACTGTCTCTGTTACCACATGTTACCACCCAGCCACAGTGACTGCCTCAACATGTTACCACCCAGCCACAGTGACTGTCTCAACATGTTACCACCCAGCCACAGTGACTGTCTCTACATGTTACCACCCAGCCACAGTGACTGTCTCTACATGTTACCACCCAGCCACAGTGACTGTCTCAACATGTTACCACCCAGCCACAGTGACTGTCTCTACATGTTACCACCCAGCCACTGTGACTGTCTCTGTTACCACATGTTACCACCCAGTCACAGTGACTGTCTCAACATGTTACCACCCAGCCACAGTGACTGTCTCTACATGTTACCACCCAGCCACAGTGACTGTCTCTACATGTTACCACCCAGCCACAGTGACTGTCTCTGTTACCACATGTCACCACCCAGCCACAGTGACTGTCTCTACATGTTACCACCCAGCCACAGTGACTGTCTCTATTACCACATGTCACCACCCAGCCACAGTGACTGTCTCTACATGTTACCACCCAGCCACTGTGACTGTCTCTGTTACCACATGTTACCACCCAGCCACAGTGACTGTCTCTACATGTTACCACCCAGCCACTGTGACTGTCTCTGTTACCACATGTTACCACCCAGCCACAGTGACTGTCTCTACATGTTACCACCCAGCCACTGTGACTGTCTCTGTTACCACATGTCACCACTCAGCCACAGTGACTGTCTCAACATGTTACCACCCAGCCACAGTGACTGTCTCTGTTACCACATGTTACACGTGTGTGTGTGTGTCATGTGGCATCTTAACACTCACCTATTTGCTTCTCACATCTTTCTTTCCAGAACTCTCTTTGTGCACGTGTGTGTTGGTGTGTGTGTATACACACCCGCGTGTGCGTCAAGACCGACGGACATGTGACGAGAAACCATAGAAATGGATCTACTCTCTCCCGCCAACATCTCCCAAGATGCATCCCTTCTCTTCTCCGACGCCGGTCTCCACGGCAATGACCTATACCCCGGCTACCACGCCTACGACCCCGGCGTCGACGACCCCCCAACGGAAGAGTCGTCGTCGCCCCTCCAGTCTCTCTACGCAGACACTCGCCTCCTGGATTTGGGAGACTTGGGAGGGTACGGTCCCGGTGTGGGCGGGTACGGGGACAGCTCTCTGGCAGGACTGGGGGACAGTACTAAGCTAGTAGGGGTCCAGGTGGTTTTAATACTAGCCTACAGTACCATTATACTACTAGGAGTAGTGGGTAACTCTCTGGTCATATACGTGGTGTATCGCTTTAAAACGCTGAGGACAGTTACTAACTTCTTCATAGCTAACCTCGCCGTCGGTAGGTAGCTTTTTATATAGACGGCCTGTCTGCATGTCTGCCTGTCTGTCTGCCAGACTGTCTACCTGACTGTCTGCCTGTCTGGATGTCTGCTTGTCTGTCTGTCTGCCTGTCTATCTGACTGTCTACCTGACTGTCTGCCTGTCTGTCTGCCTGACTGTCTACCTGACTGTCTGCCTGTCTGCATGTCTGCCTGTCTGTTTGTCTGCCTGTCTATCTGACTGTCTACCTGACTGTCTGCCTGTCTGTCTGCCTGACTGTCTACCTGACTGTCTGCCTGTCTGCATGTCTGTCTGACTCTCTGCCTGTATGTCTGCCTGTCTGTCTGCTTGTCTGCCTGTCTGACTGTCTACTTGATTGTCTGCCTGTCTGTCTACATGTCAGTCTGACTGTCTGCCTGTCTGCATGTCTATCTGACTGTCTGCCTGACTGTCTGCCTGTCTGCCTGTCTACCTGACTGTCTGCCTGTCTGTCTGTCTGTCTCCCTGACTGTCTGCCTGTCGGTCTGTCTGTCTGTCTACCTGACTGTCTACCTGACTGTCTGTCTGTCTGCATGTCTGTCTGACTGCATTTATGTCTGTCTGTCTGTCTGTCTGTCTGTCTGTCTACATCTACATCTGTCTGTCTACATTGTCTGCCTGTATGTCTGCCTGTCTGACTGTCTACCTGACTGTCTGCCTGTCTGTCTGTCTGTCTACATTTATGTCTACCTGTCTGTCTACATGTCTGTCTACCTGACTGTCTATCTGACTGTCTACCTGACTGTCTACCTGACTGTCTGCCTGTCTGTCTGCCTGTCTGTCTGTCTACCTGACTGTCTACCTGACTGTCTACCTGTCTGTCTACATGTCTGTCTACCTGACTGTCTGCCTGTCTGTGTACTTGTCTACATGTCTGTCTACCTGTCTGTCTACATGTCTGTCTACCTGACTCTCTGCCTGCCTGTGTACTTGTCTGTCTACCTGTCTGTCTACATGTCTGTCTACCTGTCTGTCTACCTGACTGTCTACCTGTCTGTCTACCTGTCTGTCTACCTGTCTGTCTGCCTGTGTACTTGTCTACCTGTCTGTCTACCTGTCTGTCTACCTGTCTGTCTGTCTACCTGTCTGTCTGCCTGTGTACTTGTCTACCTGTCTGTCTACCTGTCTGTCTACCTGTCTGTCTGTCTACCTGTCTGTCTACCTGTCTGTCTGTCTCTCTCTTTCTCAACAAGTTACATTCAGAAAGAAACCAAATCAGCAGTACCTCATTCTCAGAATGTGTGTGTGTGTGTGTGTGTGTGTGTGTGTGTGTGTGTGTGTGTGTGTGTGTGTGTGTGTGTGTGTGTGTGTGTGTGTGTGTGTGTGTGTGTGTGTGTGTGTGTGTGTGTGTGTGTGTGTGTGTGTGTGTGTGTGTGTGTGTCTGTGTGTGTCTGTGTGTGTGTGCGCGGTGCGTGTGTGTGTGTGTGTGTGTGTGTGTGTGTGTGTGTGTGTGTGTGTGTGTCTGTGTGTGTCTGTGTGTGTGTGCGCGGTGCGTGTGTGTGTGTGTTTTCGATGCCCCTAGGTTAGTTTGAGTGATGACTTAGATGAACTGTCATGTAATATTTTTATGTTTTTTTGTAGACTTTGGGGGTCGGTGTGTGTGTGCATATGTGTGTGTGTGTCTGTGTGTCTGTGTGCATGCGTGCGTGCATATGTGTGTGTGTGCATGAGTATCTGTGTGTATTAATCCTTCAGTCTATCCTCTGCCCCATTGGGTCTGGTTATTGGCAAGAATGTATGTGTGCGTGTGCGTGTTTATGTGTGTGTGTGTGTGCGTGCGTGCGTGCGTGCGTGCGTGCGTGCGTGCGTGCGTGCGTGTGCAGCAGTGAAAGCTGGCTCATAATAAGTGCTGGAATGATGCGTGCATCAAACACATTGAAACCATCTGCTCCAGCCATTACCACCAGCCTGTCCTCCCCAATTAAGTTGCCACCAACTTCCTCCTGTGTTGTGCAAGTGTTCATTATGTTTAGTGTGTGTTCCTGTGACATTGGGCTTTTTTTTGTGAAAGTGTTAACGACGCCCCCGGTTTAAATACATCACACACGATTGTGTGTGTGTGTGTCTGTGTTTCTGTGTTTACCTCCCAAAGGTTTCACACTCCGCTGGGGCATATGTTAGTGAAGACTGTTGGCAAGGTTATGCTCAATACCAAAACACAGTGTTGAATAGTGAGGCTCTAACAAGGTTTGACATGTTTAATACCAAAACAGGGCGGCAGATGGAGGCAGCTAGTCTAGTGGTTAGAGTGTGGAGGCGGCAGGTAGCCTGGTGGTTAGAGTGTAGGGGGGCAGGTAGCCTAGAGGTTAGAGTGTAGGAATGGCAGGTAGCCTAGCCTAGTGGTTAGAGTGTAGGGGAGGCAGGTAGCCTGGTGGTTAGAGTGTAGGAACGGCAGGTAGCCTAGCCTAGTGGTTAGAGTGTAGGGGAGGCAGGTAGCCTGGTGGTTAGAGTGTAGGGGGGCAGGTAGCCTAGTGGTTAGAGTGTAGGGGGGGGGCAGGTAGTCTATTGGTTAGAGTGTAGGGGGGGCAGGTAGCCTAGTGGTTAGAGTGTAGGGGGGGCAAGTAGCCTAGTGGTTAGAGTGTAGGGACGGCAGGTAGCCTAGTGGTTAGAGTGTAGGGGGGCAGGTAGCCTAGTGGTTAGAGTGTAGAGACGGCAGGTAGTCTATTGGTTAGAGTGTAGGCGGGGCAGGTAGGTTAGTGGTTAGAGTGTAGGGGGGGCAGGTAGCCTGGTGGTTAGAGTGTAGAGACGGCAGGTAGCCTAGTGGTTAGAGTGTAGGGGCGCAGGTAGCCTAGTGGTTAGAGTGTGGAGACGGCAGGTAGCCTAGTGGTTAGAGTGTAGGGGGGGCAGGTAGCCTAGTGGTTAGAGTGTAGGGACGGCAGGTAGCCTAGTGGTTAGAGTGTAGGGGGGCAGATAGCCTAGTGGTTAGAGTGTAGGGGGGGCAGCTAGCCTAGTGGTTAGAGCGTTGGGGGGCAGGTAGCCTAGTGGTTAGAGTGTAGGGGGGGCAGGTAGCCTAGTGGTTAGAGTGTAGGGGGGGCAGGTAGCCTAGTGGTTAGAGTGTAGGGGGGGCAGGTAGCCTAGTGGTTAGAGCGTAGGGGGGGCAGGTAGCCTAGTGGTTAGAGTGTAGGGGGGGCAAGTAGCCTAGTGGTTAGAGTGTAGGGACGGCAGGTAGCCTAGTGGTTAGAGTGTAGGGGGGCAGGTAGCCTAGTGGTTAGAGTGTAGAGACGGCAGGTAGTCTATTGGTTAGAGTGTAGGCGGGGCAGGTAGGTTAGTGGTTAGAGTGTAGGGGGGGCAGGTAGCCTGGTGGTTAGAGTGTAGAGACGGCAGGTAGCCTAGTGGTTAGAGTGTAGGGGCGGCAGGTAGCCTAGTGGTTAGAGTGTGGAGACGGCAGGTAGCCTAGTGGTTAGAGTGTAGGGGGGGCAGGTAGCCTAGTGGTTAGAGTGTAGGGACGGCAGGTAGCCTAGTGGTTAGAGTGTAGGGGGGCAGATAGCCTAGTGGTTAGAGTGTAGGGGGGGCAGCTAGCCTAGTGGTTAGAGCGTTGGGGGGCAGGTAGCCTAGTGGTTAGAGTGTAGGGGGGGCAGGTAGCCTAGTGGTTAGAGTGTAGGGGGGGCAGGTAGCCTAGTGGTTAGAGTGTAGGGGGGGCAGGTAGCCTAGTGGTTAGAGCGTAGGGGGGGCAGGTAGTCTAGTGTTTAGAGTGTAGGGGCGGCAGATAGCCTAGTGGTTAGAGTGTAGGGGCGGCAGGTAGCCTAGTGGTTAGAGTGTAGGGGTGGCAGATAGCCTAGTGGTTAGAGTGTAGGGGGGGCAGGTAGCCTAGTGGTTAGAGTGTAGGGGGGGCAGGTAGCCTAGTGGTTAGAGTGTAGGGGCGGCAGGTAGCCTAGTGGTTAGAGTGTAGGACTAGTAACCGAAAGGTTGCTGGATCAAATCCACGAGCTGACAAGGTAAAAACCTGTCGTTCTGCACCTGAACAAGAGAGTTAACCCACTTTTCCCCGGTAGGCCGTCATTGTAAATCATATTTTTTTCTTACCTGACTTGCCTAGTTAAATAAAGGTAAATAAAACAGTGTTGAATAGTGAAGTCTGTTGGTTAGATATGTTCAGCACCAAGAACAAAGAATAGTGGCTTGCAGACAAAGTTCAGGGGGTCCTGGTTGGTATAACTGATTAAAATATTTTTAGCCAGATCCTAATTGGTATGTTGAATTTTATGTTCCTTTTGATGGCATAGAAGGCCCTTCTTCCCTGGTCTCTCAGATTGTTCACAGCTTTGTGGAAGTTTTGTGGACGTTTTTTGTGTGCTCTAGGGCAAAGGTGTCTAGATGGAATTTGTATTTGTGGTCCTGGCAACTGGACCTTTCTTGGAACACCATTATCTCTTACTGAGATTTACTGTCAGGGTCCAGGTCTGGCAGAATCTGTGCAGAAGATCTAGGTGCTGCTGTAGGCCCTCCTTGGTTGGGGACAGAAGCACCAGATCATCAGCAAACAGCAGACATTTGACTTCGGTTTTCTAGTAGGGTGAGGCCGGGTGCTGCAGACTGTTCTACTGCCCTCGCCAATTCGTTGATGTATATGTTGAAGAGGGTGGGGCTTAAGCTGCAACCCTGTCTCACCCCACGGCCCTGTGGAAATAAATGTGTGTTTTTTTGCTAATTTTAACCCCACACTTGTTGGTGTACATGGACTTTATATTGTCGTATGTTTTCCCCCAACACCACTTTCCATCAATTTGTATAGCAGACCCTCATGCCACATTGAGTCGAAAACTAATTTGACATTTTCAAAGCATGAGAAGACTTTGCCTTTGCTTTTGTTTTCTCTCTCTCTCTTTCTTTCTCTCTCTCCCTCTCTCTCCCCCCTCTCTCTCCCTCTCTCCCCCCCTCTCTCTCCCTCTCCCCCCCTCTCTCTCCCTCTCCCCCCCCTCTCTCTCCCCCCCTCTCTCTCCCTCTCCCACCCTCTCTCTCCCTCTCCCCCCTCTCCCCCTCCCCCCTCTCTCCCCCTCTCCCCCCTTCTCTCTCCCCCCCTCTCTCTCCCCCTCTCTCTCCCTCTCCCCCCCTCTCTCCCCCCTTCTCTCTCCCCCCCCCTCTCTCTCCCCCTCTCTCTCCCTCTCCCCCCTCTCTCTCCCTCTCCCCCCTCTCTCTCCCTCTCTCCCCCCTCTCTCTCCCTCTCCCCCCCTCTCTCTCCCTCTCCCCCCCTCTCTCTCCCCCCCTCTCTCTCCCTCTCCCCCTCTCTCTCCCTCTCCCCCTCTCTCTCCCTCTCTCCCCCCCTCTCTCTCCCTCTCCCCCCCTCTCTCTCCCTCTCCCCCCTCTCTCTCCCCATCTCCCCCCCCCCCTCTCTCTCTCTAGCTGACCTCCTGGTGAATACATTATGTCTCCCCTTCACGTTGGTCTATACTCTGCTCGGGGAGTGGAAGTTTGGCCAGGTGCTTTGTTTCCTGCTTCCCTATGCACAGGGATTGGCTGTCCACGTATCCACGGTGACGCTCAACGTCATAGCCCTCGATAGACACAGGTGAGACTTCATCAAGTTTAGCTGCTGACTGACTGACTGATCAAATTATTTTTTGACTGACTGACTGAATGACTGACTGACTGACTGACTGATTCATTGATTGTTTGGCTGGCTGTCTGATTGATTGACTGGCTCATTGGCTGGCTGACTGATAGATTGACTGGCTGATTGATTGGCTGGCTGATTGACTGGCTGATTGATTGACTGACTGATTGACTGGCTGACTGATTGACTGGCTGATTGACTGGCTGACTGATAGATTGACTGGCTGATTGATTGACTGACTGATTGATTGGCTGACTGATTGACTGGCTGATTGACTGGCTGACTGATAGATTGACTGGCTGATTGACTGGCTGACTGATAGATTGACTGGCTGATTGATTGGCTGACTGATTGATTGACTGGTTGATTGACTGGCTGATTGACTGGCTGACTGATAGATTGACTGGCTGACTGATTGATTGACTGGCTGATTGACTGGCTGATTGATAGATTGACTGGCTGATTGACTGGCTGACTGATAGATTGACTGGCTGATTGATTGGCTGACTGATTGATTGACTGGACGATTGATTGACTGACTAATTGACTGGCTGACTGATTGATTGACTGGCTGATTGACTGGCTGATTGACTGGCTGACTGATTGATTGACTGGCTGATTGACTGGCTGATTGACTGGCTGACTGATAGATTGACTGGCTCATTGACTGGCTGACTGATTGATTGACTGGCTGATTGACTGGCTGATTGACTGGCTGATTGATTGGCTGACTGATTGATTGACTGGCCGATTGATTGACTGACTGATTGACTGACTGATAGATTGACTGGCTGATTGATTGGCTGACTGATTGATTGACTGGCCGATTGATTGACTGACTGATTGACTGGCTGACTGATTGACTGGCTCATTGACTGGCTGATTGATTGATTGACTGGCTGATTGACTGGCTGATTGACTGGCTGACTGATAGATTGACTGGCTGATTGACTGGCTGACTGATAGATTGACTGGCTGACTGATAGATTGACTGAGTGATTGACATGCTGATTGATTGATTGGCTGACTGACTGACGGACTGATTGACTGGCTGATTGATTGACGGACTGATTGATTGACAGGTGTATAGTGTACCACCTGGAGACCAGGATGAGAAAGGATGTGTGTTTCGGGGTGATTGCCGCCACATGGGTGCTGAGTGCAGTGCTGGCCAGCCCACTAGCTATCTTCAGAGAGTACGGTACCTTCAATCTGGCTCCAGGACAGTCTATACAGGTAGGTCTCACACACACAGCCCACTAGCTATCTTCAGAGAGTACGGTACCTTCAATCTGGCTCCAGGACAGTCTATACAGGTAGGTCTCACACACACAGCCCACTAGCTATCTTCAGAGAGTACGGTACCTTCAATCTGGCACCAGGACAGTCTATACAGGTAGGTCTCACACACACGACAGACAGACAGACAGACAGACAGACAGACAGACAGACAGACAGACAGACACTAACCCACTCTCTCCTCTTCTCCAGGTGTGTACAGAGAAGTGGCCGGGCAGCTCAACAGACGGGACAGTCTATTCAATCTCCATGCTCCTCCTCCAATACGTTCTCCCTCTAGCCGTCATCTCCTTCGCCTACGCCCGTATCTGGTCCAAGCTCCGTTCCCACATGTCCCCCGCCGGCCGCAACGACCGCCACCGCCGCCGGCGCAAAACCACCAAGATGCTGGTGACCATGGTCGTGGTGTTCGCGGTCAGCTGGCTGCCGTTCCACGCTTTTCAATTGGCCACGGATATCGACAGCTCCGTCTTGGACATGAGAGACTTCCGACTGCTGTACACGCTGTTCCACGTGGGGGCCATGTGCTCAACGTTCGCCAACCCTCTGCTCTACGGGTGGATGAACAGTAACTACAGGACCGCGTTCATGACCGTGTTCCGCTGTGACCAGAGAATGGATAGTGTGCATCCGGAGGGAGGAAGAGGGAAGGGAGGAAGAGGGAAGGGAGGAGAAAGAGAGGAAGGAGGTGGGAAGGGAGGAGAGGGAGGAGAGGGAGGAGGGAAGGGAGGAGAAAGAGAGGAAGGAGGTGAGAAGGGAGGAGAGGGAGGAGATGGAGGAGGGAAGGGAGGAAGAGGGAAGGGAGAAGAAAGAGAGGAAGGAGGTGGGAAGGCAGGATATGGAGGAGGGAAGGCAGGAGAGGGGGGAGGGATGACAGTAGAGGGGGGAGGGATGGCAGGAGAGGGGGGAGGGATGACAGTAGAGAGGGGAGGGATGGCAGGAGAGGATGGAGGGAAGGCAGGAGATGGGGGAGGGATGACAGTAGAGGGGGGAGGGATGGCAGGAGAGGGGGGAGGGATGACAGTAGAGGGGGGAGGGATGGCAGGAGAGGGGGGAGGGATGACAGTAGAGAGGGGAGGGATGGCAGGAGAGGATGGAGGGAAGGCAGGAGATGGGGGAGGGATGACAGGAGAGGGGGGAGGGATGGCAGTAGAGGGGGGAGGGATGGCAGGAGAGGGGGGAGGGATGGCAGGAGAGGGGGGAGGGATGACAGTAGAGGGGGGAGGGATGGCAGTAGAGGGGGGAGGGATGGCAGGAGATGGGGGAGGGATGACAGGAGAGGGGGGAGGGATGGCAGTAGAGGGGGGAGGGAAGGCAGGAGATGGGGGAGGGATGGCAGGAGAGGGGGGAGGGATGGCAGTAGAGGGGGGAGGGATGGCAGAAGAGGGGAAAGGGATGACAGGAGAGGGGGGAGGGATGGCAGGAGAGGGGGGAGGGATGGCAGGAGAGGGGGGAGGGAAGGCAGGAGAGGGGGGAGGGATGGCAGTAGAGGGGGGAGGGATGGCAGGAGAGGGGGGAGGGATGGCAGGAGAGGGGGGAGGGAAGGCAGGAGAGGAGGGAGGGATGGCAGAAGAGGGGAAAGGGATGACAGGAGAGGGGGGAGGGATGGCAGGAGAGGGGGGAGGGATGGCAGGAGAGGGGAAAGGGATGACAGGAGAGGGGGGAGGGATGGCAGGAGAGGGGAAAGGGATGACAGGAGAGGGGGGAGGGATGGCAGGAGAGGATGGAGGGATGGCAGAAGAGGGGAAAGGGATGACAGGAGAGGGGGGAGGGATGGCAGGAGAGGGGGGAGGGATGGCAGGAGAGGGGGGAGGGAAGGCAGGAGAGGGGGGAGGGATGGCAGTAGAGGGGGGAGGGATGGCAGGAGAGGGGGGAGGGATGGCAGGAGAGGGGGGAGGGAAGGCAGGAGAGGAGGGAGGGATGGCAGAAGAGGGGAAAGGGATGACAGGAGAGGGGGGAGGGATGGCAGGAGAGGGGGGAGGGATGGCAGGAGAGGGGGGAGGGATGGCAGGAGAGGGGGGAGGGATGGCAGGAGGTGGAGAAGAAGGAGGAATGAAGCTGGATCTAGAAGCCCAGGACGTTGTGACAAACCATCTCAATGCTACAGACCTCTGAGAGAGAAGAAGAGGGAAGGAGAAATAGAGACAGATTGAGAGAGAGGGAGAGAGGGAGAGAGGGGAGAGAGAGAGGAAGAGAGAGAGAGGGAGACAAAGGGAGAGGGAGAGATAGAGGGATAGAGAGAGAAAGAGAGACCGATGGCGAGAGAGGGGGAGATGGGGAGAGAGAGTGAGAGAAAGAGAGAGAGAGAGAGAGAGAGAGGGGGGAGAGAGGGAGAGAGTGTGAGAGAGAGAAGGAGAGAGAGAGAAGGATAGGCAGATGGAGAGAGAAACATGTAGAGAGAAGGACAGGGATTATCAGAAAGAATGGGAGAACAATAGAATGTGAGAGGGATGAGAAGAGACTGAGTAGACAAAATCACAGAGACAGAGAAAGGAATGAGAGCAAGATAGAGTGAGTCACGGAGAGGGAAAGAAAGAGAGAAAGCGAGAGAGATGAAGCAGTGATGACCTAATAGAGAGATAACCCACTATTCACATAATAAAAGGATGATGCGATAGAGAGATAACCCACTGTTCATGATAAAATGATGATGGGAAAGAGAGATAACCCACTGTTCATGATAAAATGATGATGTTACAGAGAGATAACCCACTGTTCATGATAAAATGATGATGTTACAGAGAGATAACCCACTGTTCATGATAAAATGATGATGTTATAGAGAGATAACCCACTGTTCATGATAAAATGATGATGTTATAGAGAGATAACCCACTGTTCATGATAAAATGATGATGTTACAGAGAGATAACCCACTGTTCATGATAAAATGATGATGTTACAGAGAGATAACCCACTGTTCATGATAAAATGATGATGTTACAGAGAGATAACCCACTGTTCATGATAAAATGATGATGTTACAGAGAGATAACCCACTGTTCATGATAAAATGATGATGTTACAGAGAGATTAACCCACTGTTCATGATAAAATGATGATGTTACAGAGAGATAACCCACTGTTCACGGTAAAATGATGTTACAGAGAGATAACCCACTGTTCACATGATAAAAAAGGAAAATGAATGTCAGAGATTGAATGAAGAAAAAAAAGATTATGAGATGAAATAAAACCCTGAAAGGAGCTTAAAGTTGTAATGAGTTCAGTTTTGTCCATAGTGATGGGTTGGGACTGGCTGGCTGGCCAGCGGTGACCTATATTCAGGCCCAAATCACAGAATGTTTTGGGTTGTTGATTTAAAATAGTTTGAAACTTTGTCTCTGTTCCAAATGCCACCCTATTCCCTATCAGGGCCCTGGTCGATAGTAGTGCACTGTAAGGAGTGACATCTGAGAAGCACCATGGCCTCATCTGTGGGATGAATTATACAGAAACGTGTGCCTTGGCAAATAGCTTTTTCTCACCTCAATGTGGCAAACTTATAATAAAGGTTAAATCAAAAAATAAATCTGAAAATGTGAAAGGCTTTCGGTGCGTCTCATGGACATCTATCGATATTTTCAGGAGATGGTGGCTGTCTGTTGATGTCTTGGTATTTATGGAGTCAATGTTGTAGACTTCAGGATAGACTGTAAGTCACTGGTAACATTATAAAAGCATGAACATTTAGAGACGAAATGAAAGAAATGATACAACGTCGATGGAATGACAGAAATCCTTTCATAATGTGGATTACAACTAGTTAATCTCTTGAGGACAGATGAGGTTCTACTAGTTGATCTCTTGAGGACAGATGAGGTTCTACTAGTTGGTCTCTTGAGGACAGATGAGGTTCTACTAGTTGATCTCTTGAGGACAGATGTGGTTCTACTAGTTGGTCTCTTGAGGACAGATGAGGTTCTACTAGTTGATCTCTTGAGGACAGATAGGTTCTACTAGTTGATCTCTTGTGGACAGATGACGTTCTACTAGTTGATCTCTTGTGGACAGATGACATTCTACTAGTTGATCTCTTGTGGACAGATGAGGTTCTACTAGTTGATCTCTTGTGGACAGATGAGGTTCTACTAGTTGATCTCTTGAGGACAGATGAAGTTCTACTAGTTGATCTCTTGTGGACAGATGAGGTTCTACTTGTTGATCTATTGAGGACAGATGACGTTCTACTAGTTGATCTCTTGAGGACAGATGAGGTTCTACTAGTTGATCTCTTGAGGACAGATGAGGTTCTACTAGTTGATCTCTTGTGGACAGATGAGGTTCTACTTGTTGATCTATTGAGGACAGATGAGGTTCTACTTGTTGATCTCTTGAGGACAGATGAGGTACTACTAGTTGGTCTCTTGTGGACAAATGACGTTCTACTAGTTGATCTCTTGTGGACAGATGAGGTTCTACTAGTTGATCTCTTGAGGACAGATGAGGTTCTACTAGTTGATCTCTTGTGGACAGATGCGTTCTACTTGTTGATCTCTTGAGGACAGATGAGGTTCTACTAGTTGATCTCTTGAGGACAGATGACGTTCTACTTGTTGATCTCTTGTGGACAGATGATGTTCTATTTGTTGATCTCTTGTGGACAGATGAGGTTCTACTAGTTGGTCTCTTGTGGACAGATGACGTTCTACTTGTTGATCTCTTGTGGACAGATGACGTTCTACTTGTTGATCTCTTGAGGACAGATGAGGTTCTACTAGTTGGTCTCTTGTGGACAAATGACGTTCTACTTGTTGATCTCTTGTGGACAGATGACGTTCTACTTGTTGATCTCTTGTGGACAGATGACGTTCTACTTGTTGATCTCTTGTGGACAGATGACGTTCTACTAGTTGATCTCTTGTGGACAAATGAGGTTCTACTTGTTAAAACCTCTTTGGGAAAGCAGTGCCGCTAACGGGACACCTCGACAACATCCAGTGAAATTGCAGAGCGCGAAATTCAAACTACACAGTATTATACATTTTTAAAACTTTCATAAAATCACAAGTGTAATACATCAAAATAAAGCTTAACTTATTGTTAATCCAGCCGCTGTGTCAGATTTGAAAAAGGCTTTACGGCGAAAGCAAACCATGAGATTATCTGAGGACAGCGCCCCGCATACAAAACCATTGAAAGCATAATTCAACCAGCCAGGTGCGGCACGAAAGTCAGATATAGTCGATATAATAAAAGCCTTACCTTTGATGATCTTCTTCTGTTGGCACTCCAAAAGGTCCCAGTTACATCACAAATGGTAATTTTTGTTCGATATAGTCCTTCTTTATATCCATGAAAACTCCGTTTAGCTGGCGCGCTTCAGTCAGTAATCCACCCAGTTTCCCTCCATCAAAATGAATCCCAAACGTTACCAATAAACTTTTCCAAACAAGTCAAACAACGTTTATAATCAAACCTTAGCCTCCCTAATACGCAAATAAACGATACAATTTAAGACGGAGAATCGTTATTGTCTTTACCGGAGAAAAAAAACAAAGAACGCGCTCTCTTCCATGCGCTTGGAAACACTACAGCCAAAATGGGAGCCACCTAGAAAAACTACAATTTCTGGCTCATTTTTCCAAAAACCAGCCTGAAACTCTTTCTAACGACTGTTGACATCTAGTGGAAGCCCTAGGAACTGCAATCTGGGAGGACGTTCGACTTGTTAATTTAATCTCTTGAGGACAGATGACGTTCTACTTGTTAATCTCTTGAGGACAGATGATGTTCTAACCCGGGGAGAGAGAAAGAAAAGATGAGGAAAAATTGCTGAAGTTATTTAAAAGAAAAAGGTGGAAATAAATGATTCTTGTTCCAGAAAGAAAGGGGGTAGGGAGAGAGAGAAAGAGAGCGAAAGCAAGAGTTAGAGAGAGACAGAGAGAGAGAGAGAGAGAGAGAGACAGAGAGAGACAGAGAGAGAGAGAGAGAGAGAGAGAGAGAGAGAGAGAGAGAGAGAGAGAGAGAGAGAGGAGAAAATGCCACGGCTGTCAGAATCTGATAACAGAATGTTAGTGTTATCTACCTTCTGACTGGTTGATGGATCATCAGAAGAAGAAGAAGAAAAGAGTAATCAGGAAGTGGCTGGCTCTCCTCTCTGTAACACTGCCTGGCTGGCTATGAAATTATATGAAGACAGGATGAAAAGTCAGTTGAAAAAAGTAGGAGGAAACGTTTGGTGAAGACAGGAGGAGGAAACGTTTGGTGAAGACAGGAGGAGGATAGTCAGGTGAACGTTTCCATGATCTATGATGTGAGACAAGCAGTGAACCACGAGTCAGTGGACCTGCTGTTGAACCTCATCTGTCCACAAGAGATTAACTAGCAGAATGTCATCTGTCCACAACTCACAACCCCCAGCTGGGGTTTGAACTCTCAACCACCAACTGGGGTTTGAACTCACAACCACCAGCTGGGGTTTGAACATATAACCAACAACTGGGGTTTGAACTCACAACCACCAGCTGGGGTTTGAACTGTCAACCACCAACTGGGGTTTGAACTAACAACCACCATGCAACTATGTGAAATATAATATAGTATATGATCAAACATCTGTTCAATGAGAGACAAGTGAGACCCAACAAATGACAAGACCCCCTTGATCAAGGGACAGTAAGAGGAAGCATCAGGCAAAGACAGGAAGAGGAAACGTCAGGTGAAGACAGGAAGAGGAAACGTCAGGCTGATCTAAATATCTCCTCCTCTTCTTCTTTGCGTGTCTCCGTGTGAGTCTGTTTAACCCAATGCTGCATGCCTCCCGTCCTATAAACAATGCTGAATGCCTCCCGTCCTATAAACAATGCTGAATGTCTCCGTGTGAGTCTGTTTAACCCAATGCTGCATGCCTCCCCTCCTATAAACAATGCTGCATGCCTCCTATAAACATATCAATCGGAATGTTATTGGGGTGAATCTACCAATCAGAAATGTATTGGGGTGAATCCCATTTCCACTACTCCTCATTGAGAAGATTTGGGTACAGTCTGCTGTCATTCTGATCTAAGAATATTACTCCTGCTTATTACGAAGAAAAAATACATCTGTTTAACTTTGTAAACTAAAGGTGTGTTTAGAATTATTTTTGTTGTATTAATGCTATTTAATCTCTCCTCAGCCTAATATTATTCTGTTTGTCCTGTGGGTACCTTTGCCACTGTTCCACCCCTTGTGTATTGCGCTGTCATGGTGTATTTAGGTAGCCTAGTGGTTTGAGCGTTGGACTAGTAACAGGAAGGTTGCAAGATCGAATCCCAGAGCTGACAAGGTAAAAATGTGTTGTCCTGCCCCTGAACAAGAAAATTAACCCACTGTTCCTAGGCCGTCATTGAAAATAAGAATTTGTTCTAAACTGACTTGCCTAGTTAAAAAAAGGTTAAATACATTTTTTGTTATTTCATAGTTTTGATGTCTTCACTATTATTCATCAATGTAGAAAATAGTACAAATTAAGAAAACCCGTTTTGACTGGTACTGTATAATAACACAGTGTCCAACCCATGAGCTTTTCACATTTTATTACTGTCTGTCTGTCTGTCTGTCTGTCTGTCTGTCTGTCTGTCTGTCTGTCTGTCTGTCTGTCTGTCTGTCTGTCTGTCTGTCTGTCTGTCTGTCTGTCTGTCTGTCTGTCTGTCTTCCAGCCTGTCTGTCTTCCAGCTTGTCTGTCTGTCTGTCTGTCTGTCTGTCTGTCTGTCTGTCTTCCAGCCTGTCTGTCTGTCTGTCTGTCTGTCTGTCTGTCTGTCTGTCTGTCTGTCTGTCTGTCTGTCTGTCTGTCTGTCTGTCTGTCTGTCTGTCTGTCTGTCTGTCTGTCTGTCTGTCGTTGTATGGAACAACTGGGGTGACTGTGTCTGCCCCGACACACACACACACACACACACACACAGCTGTTAACATGGTTCCCTCAACACCACACCCACTCCTCCTTCCTCCAGGGGGGCAGAGCAGAGCCCGGGGCCTGACTTGGACACACTCTGTGTGGGGTGAGCACAGAGGGAGAGAGGGCTTGATCTTGAAGGGCGGGAGGGGTGAGCATTCCTCTCAACCTCCTAAGACTACAACCTGGAGGGCTGAGGCTCATCCTCTTAACCCTTGTGGTGGTGTTCATGTTTTTTGTTATTCACTTACCTGGTTAAATAAAGGTGAAATTTTAATTTTAATTAAAATAAAATGTAAATATTTTTTGTTATTCACCCAATGTTTGCAGGTCTGATGAACCCAAAATATAATTTGGTTTTTAAAACAATACAGCCATAACAATTTACGTAAAAATACTTAATTCTTAATTACAAGCAATATAGACAACATACATGGTTAATTATTTGCCATTTACCTCTGTTTGATCACTTTTATCAATAAAAGAGCTATTTGGGTGGAATAAATCATGTTTAACTTGAACAAATATAAATGAAACAAGGTTTTAATCACTATTGATGTTTTTACAAAATGTGATGCTGTTTTCAAATGAAACACAATACCTTGCTCTTGTTAAAGCTAATTCATCGTACTCATGAGTACCACATTTGTCCTTTCTTTGGCACGTAGGACACTAGGGACGTGTCGGCCATGAACACAAAGTTATAATTGATAGGTCTGCTGCTCCGTGTATTTAATTAACAGCTGAGGAGCTCTGGCTTGTTTTGTTCTGTTCCTACCATCGTCAGCTTCCTCTTGAGAAGTAAAAAAAGTTATCGCATGTGATGTTGTGTCCACGGAGTCTCTGTGTCACGTCCAGGACAACCCACATCCCTTTGTTCTTCTCAGGGGCTCCTCAATCTGGCTCCCCCTGTATACACTTGAAAGTTCCACACATATGATGAAGCAGCATCACAGGCAGCCCAGATCTTGATTCCATATGTTGCGGGTTTAGACGGTATGTACTGCCTGAAGGGGAAGCGGCCCATAAATGGCATAAGCTGCTCATCAACAGTAACGTTTGGTCCAGGGTTGTAAAACAGGGGAAGGCGGTCCACCCACTTGTCCCACACTGACCTGATTGCAGCTAACTTGCCTCTCTGCCGCCGAGCTGGTCGGGTGTCTCGGTTATCGAAGCGGATAATCCTGGAAATAATGTGGAAGTTTTCACTTGTTTTCACAGGAACGTTCTCTGTCAGTTTCTGCATCCCACAGGGATTCTGTGGATTCCCCATTGGATCTGAAAACACCAGGAAGGAGAAGAACCCCAAGTAGGCATGTAAATGAGTTTGGTCCATCTCCTTCCATCTCTCCGACCATCTCTCCTTCCATCTCTCCTTCCACCTCTCCTTCCATCTCTCCTTCCACCTCTCCTTCCACCTCTCCTTCCATCTCTCCTTCCACCTCTCCTTCCATCTCTCCTTCCACCTCTCCTTCCATCTCTCCTTCCACCTCTCCTTCCATCTCTCCTTCCACCTCTCCTTCCATCTCTCCTTCCACCCCTCCTTCCACCTCTCTTTCCATCTCTCTTTCCATCTCTCCTTCCATCTCTCCTTCCATCTCTCCTTCCGTCTCTCCTTCCATCACACCTTCCCTCCAACATGGTGCAGTCCAGAATGATTTTCTGGGTGGTGTCTGGGATCAACAGTTAGAAGACTTTATATCCTGCACATGAGTAACCGCCATCCGCGTCGGCCCTGGTTGCATCCTTATCACATTGGCAGCCATGTTGGGTGACTCATTCCTTGGGCAAGAAGACCATTCAATTTCACGGCATCTGTATTTCTCCTCCTGCAGGCTGCTGATGACCTGGCTGCTGACAGGCTGGTCCTGGGGCTGGTCCTGGGGCTGGTCCTGGGGCTGGTCCTGGGGCTGGTCCTGGGGCTGGTCCTGGGGCTGGTCCTGGGGCTGCTGACAGGCTGGGGCTGACAGGCTGGGGCTGGTCCTGGGGCTGGTCCTGGGGCTGGTCCTGGGGCTGGTCCTGGGGCTGGTTGCTATTGGGCTGGTTGCTGATGGGCTGGTCCTGGGGCTGGTTGCTGACGGGCTGGTCCTGGGGCTGGTTGCTGACGGGCTGGTCCTGGGGCTGGTCCTGGGGCTGGTCCTGGGGCTGGTCCTGGGGCTGGTCCTGGGGCTGGTCCTGGGGCTGGTCCTGGGTCTGGTCCTGGCTGCTGACAGGCTGGGGCTGGTCCTGGCTGCTGACGGGCTGGGGCTGGTCCTGGCTGCTGACGGGCTGGGGATGGTCCTGGCTGCTGACAGGCTGGGGCTGGTCCTGGCTGCTGATGACCTGGCTGGGGCTGGTCCTGGCTGCTGACAGGCTGGGGCTGGTCCTGGCTGCTGATGACCTGGCTGGGGATGGTCCTGGCTGCTGACAGGCTGGGGCTGGTCCTGGCTGCTGATGACCTGGCTGGGGCTGGTCCTGGCTGCTGACAGGCTGGGGCTGGTCCTGGCTGCTGACGGGCTGGGGCTGGTCCTGGCTGCTGACGGGCTGGGGCTGGTCCTGGCTGCTGACGGGCTGGGGCTGGTCCTGGCTGCTGATGGGCTGGGGCTGGTCCTGGCTGCTGACGGGCTGGGGCTGGTCCTGGCTGCTGACAGGCTGGGGATGGTCCTGGCTGCTGACAGGCTGGGGCTGGTCCTGGCTGCTGATGACCTGGCTGGGGCTGGTCCTGGCTGCTGACAGGCTGGGGCTGGTCCTGGCTGCTGATGGGCTGGTCCTGGGGCTAGTTGCTGATGAGCTGGTTGCTGACGGGCTGGTTCTGGGGCTGGCAGGCTGGTCCTGGGGCTGGCTGCTGACAGGCTGGTCCTGGGGCTGGTTGCTGATGGGCTGGTCCTGGGGCTGGTTGCTATTGGGCTGGTTGCTGATGGGCTGGTCCTGGGGCTGGTTGCTGACGGGCTGGTCCTGGGGCTGGTTGCTGACGGGCTGGTCCTGGGGCTGGTTGCTGATGGGCTGGTCCTGGGGCTGGTTGCTGATGGGCTGGTCCTGGGGCTGGTCCTGGGGCTGGTCCTGGGGCTGGTCCTGGGGCTGGTCCTGGGGCTGCTGACAGGCTGGGGCTGACAGGCTGGGGCTGGTCCTGGGGCTGGTCCTGGGGCTGGTCCTGGGGCTGGTCCTGGGGCTGGTCCTGGGGCTGGTCCTGGGGCTGGTCCTGGGGCTGCTGACAGGCTGGGGCTGACAGGCTGGGGCTGGTCCTGGTCCTGGGGCTGTCCTGGGGCTGGTCCTGGGGCTGCTGACAGGCTGGGGCTGGTCCTGGGGCTGGTCCTGGGGCTGGTCCTGGGGCTGGTCCTGGGGCTGCTGACAGGCTGGGGCTGACAGGCTGGGGCTGGTCCTGGGGCTGGTCCTGGGGCTGGTCCTGGGGCTGGTCCTGGGGCTGGTCATGGGGCTGGTCCTGGGGCTGCTGACAGGCTGGGGCTGGTCCTGGCTGCTGACGGGCTGGGGCTGGTCCTGGCTGCTGACGGGCTGGGGCTGGTCCTGGCTGCTGACGGGCTGGGGCTGGTCCTGGCTGCTGACGGGCTGGGGCTGGTCCTGGCTGCTGACGGGCTGGGGCTGGTCCTGGCTGCTGACGGGCTGGGGATGGTCCTGGCTGCTGACAGGCTGGGGCTGGTCCTGGCTGCTGATGACCTGGCTGGGGCTGGTCCTGGCTGCTGACAGGCTGGGGCTGGTCCTGGCTGCTGATGACCTGGCTGGGGCTGGTCCTGGCTGCTGACAGGCTGGGGCTGGTCCTGGCTACTGACGGGCTGGGGCTGGTCCTGGCTGCTGACGGGCTGGGGCTGGTCCTGGCTGCTGACGGGCTGGGGCTGGTCCTGGCTGCTGACGGGCTGGGGCTGGTCCTGGCTGCTGACGGGCTGGGGCTGGTCCTGGCTGCTGATGGGCTGGGGCTGGTCCTGGCTGCTGACGTGCTGGGGCTGGTCCTGGCTGCTGACAGGCTGGGGATGGTCCTGGCTGCTGACAGGCTGGGGCTGGTCCTGGCTGCTGATGACCTGGCTGGGGCTGGTCCTGGCTGCTGACAGGCTGGGGCTGGTCCTGGCTGCTGATGGGCTGGTCCTGGGGCTAGTTGCTGATGAGCTGGTTGCTGACGGGCTGGTTCTGGGGCTGGCAGGCTGGTGCTGGGGCTGGCTGCTGACAGGCTGGTCCTGGGGCTGATGGCTGATGGGCTGGTCCTGGGGCTGGTTGCTGATGGGCTGGTCCTGGGTCTACTCCTGGGGCTGGTTGCTGACGGGCTGGTCCTGGGGCTGGTTGCTGACGGGCTGGTCCTGGGGCTGGTTGCTGACGGGCTGGTCCTGGAGCTGGTTGCTGACGGGCTGGTCCTGGGGCTGGTTGCTATTGGGCTGGTTGCTGATGGGCTGGTCCTGGGGCTGGTTGCTGACGGGCTGGTCCTGGGGCTGGTTGCTGACGGGCTGGTCCTGGGGCTGGTTGCTGATGGGCTGGTCCTGGGGCTGGTTGCTATTGGGCTGGTTGCTGATGGGCTGGTCCTGGGGCTGGTTGCTGACGGGCTGGTCCTGGGGCTGGTTGCTGACGGGCTGGTCCTGGGGCTGGTTGCTGATGGGCTGGTCCTGGGGCTGGTTGCTGATGGGCTGGTTGCTGATGGGCTGGTCCTGGAGCTGGTTGCTGACGGGCTGGTCCTGGGGCTGGTTAATGACGGGCTGGTCCTGGGGCTGGTTGCTGACGGGCTGGTCCTGGTGCTGGTTGCTGAAGGGTTGGTCCTTGGGGCTGGCTGCTGACAGGCTGGTCCTGGGGCTGGTTGCTGACAGGCTGGTCCTGGGGCTGGTCGCTGACGGGCTGGCCCTGGGGCTGGTTGCTGACGGGCTGGGGCTGGTCCTGGTTGCTGACGGGCTGGTCCTGGGGCTGGTTGCTGACGGGCTGGTCCTGGGGCTGGTTGCTGACGGGCTGGTCCTGAGGCTGGTGGCTGATGGGCTGGTCCTGGGGCTGGTTGCTGACGGGCTGGTCCTGGGGCTGGTGGCTGATGGGCCAGTTGCTGATGGGCTGGTCCTGGGGCTGGCTGCTGACGGGCTGGTTCTGGGGATGGCTGCTGATGGGCTGGTCCTGGTTGCTGATGGGCTGGTCCTGGTTGCTGATGGGCTGGTCCTGGGGCTGGTTGCTGATGGGCTGGCTGCTGACGGGCTGGTTCTGGGGCTGGTCCTGGGGCTGGTTGCTGATGGGCTGGTCCTGGGGCTGGTTGCTGACTGGCTGGTCCTGGGGCTGGTTGCTGATGGGCTGGTCCTGGGGCTGGCTGCTGATGGGCTGGTCCTGGGGCTGGCCGCTGATGGGCAGGTCCTGGGGCTGGGTGCTGATGGGCTGGTTGCTGATGGGCTGGTCCTTGGGCTGGTTGCTGATGGGCTGGTCCTGGGGCTGGTTGCTGACGGGCAGGTCCTGGGGCTGGTGGCTGATGGGCTGGTCCTGGGGCTGGTTGCTGATGGGCTGGTCCTGGGGCTGGTTGCTGACGGGCTGGTCCTGGGGCTGGTTGCTGATGGGCTGGTCCTGGGGCTGGTTAATGACGGGCTGGTCCTGGGGCTGGTTGCTGACGGGCTGGTCCTGGGGCTGGCTGCTGACAGGCTGGTCCTGGGGCTGGTTGCTGACAGGCTGGTCCTGGGGCTGGTCGCTGACGGGCTGGCACTGGGGCTGGTTGCTGACGGGCTGGGGCTGGTCCTGGTTGCTGACGGGCTGGTCCTGGGGCTGGTTGCTGACGGGCTGGTCCTGGGGCTGGTGGCTGACGGGCTGGTCCTGGGGCTGGTGGCTGATGGGCTGGTCCTGGGGCTGGTTGCTGACGGGCTGGTCCTGGGGCTGGTGGCTGATGGGCCAGTTGCTGATGGGCTGGTCCTGGGGCTGGCTGCTGACGGGCTGGTTCTGGGGATGGCTGCTGATGGGCTGGTCCTGGTTGCTGATGGGCTGGTCCTGGAGCTGGTTGCTGATGGGCTGGTTGCTGACGGGCTGGTCCTGGGGCTGGCTGCTGACGGGCTGGTCCTGGGGCTGGCTGCTGACAGGCTGGTCCTGGGGCTGGCTGCTGATGGGCTGGTCCTGGGGCTGGCAGGCTGGTCCTGGGGCTGGTTGAGGGTGAATCTCATCCTCTTCTTCCAATTCACTGTCAGAAAATAGTTTTTTTTTAAATCGAACCTTTATTTAACTAGGTAAGTCAGTTAAGAACAAATTCTTATTTACAATGACGGCCTACCCCGGCCAAACTCGGACAATGCTGGGCCAATTGTGTTCCGCCCTATGGGACTCCCAATCACGGCCGGATGTGATGCAGAATGGATTCAAACCGTGGACTGCAGTGACACCTCTAGCACTGAGATGTAGTGTCTTAGAACGCTTCGCCTCATATTCAGAAAATTCTTCATCTCCCGAAGTGGAAGACGCTCCTTCCACACTAGCACCTCTCTCTGCATAAATTATTGATAATTCCCTCTGAACAGAGATTATTTTTGCCATACTGATTGATTGTGGTAAGGAGCCACACATGCAAATCTATTTATTTGTTTTGTCCCTCCCCCAATTTGCACCTGGCTGGGGTAGAGTGTGGGAAAAATGTATTTTTAATTTTTTTTACAATGTATTGAAATAATGTATTGTAATAACATTGTACAGGTTCCCGCAAGACATTGTGTAGTTTCACACACTACAAAGGGTAAATAATGGGAGAAAAGCAGGAGACAGGCAGACAGGCAGGGAGACAGGCAGGGAGACAGGCAGGGAGACAGGCAGACAGGCAGGGAGACAGACAGACAGACAGGCAGGGAGACAGACAGACAGACAGGCAGGGAGACAGACAGACAGGGAGACAGACAGGTTCTTGGTGCTATGTTGAAACAGCAGGCCCAGGGAGGAGGAAGAAAGAGTGACAGAGTGAAGGCACACAGAAAACCTTTTTGTTTCATTTTCACTTGTTTTCACCTACACACACACTTTTATTACCCTCGGGTCCAGTGGACCAGAACACCACATATGTAATATTAATGTGTAGGGGGGTCCAGTGGACCAGAACACCACATATGTAATATTAATGTGTAGGGGGGTCCAGTGGACCAGAACACCACATATGTAATATTAATGTGTAGGGGGGTCCAGTGGACCAGAACACCACATATGTAATATTAATGTGTAGGGGGGGTCCAGTGGACCAGAACACCGCATATGTAATATTAATGTGTAGGGGGGGGGGGGGGGTCCAGTGGACCAGAACACCTCATATGTAATATTAATGTGTAGGGGGGTCCAGTGGACCAGAACACCTCATATGTAATATTAATGTGTAGGGGGGTCCAGTGGACCAGAACACCACATATGTAATATTAATGTGTAGGGGGGTCCAGTGGACCAGAACACCACATATGTAATATTAATGTGTAGGGGGGTCCAGTGGACCAGAACACCACATATGTAATATTAATGTGTAGGGGGGTCCAGTGGACCAGAACACCACATATGTAATATTAATGTGTAGGGGGGTCCAGTGGACCAGAACACCACATATGTAATATTAATGTGTAGGGGGGTCCAGTGGACCAGAACACCACATATGTAATATTAATGTGTAGGGGGGTCCAGTGGACCAGAACACCACATATGTAATATTAATGTGTAGGGGGGGTCCAGTGGACCAGAACACCACATATGTAATATTAATGTGTAGGGGGGTCCAGTGGACCAGAACACCACATATGTAATATTAATGTGTAGGGGGGGTCCAGTGGACCAGAACACCACATATGTAATATTAATGTGTAGGGGGGGTCCAGTGGACCAGAACACCACATATGTAATATTAATGTGTAGGGGGGGTCCAGTGGACCAGAACACCTCATATGTAATATTAATGTGTAGGGGGGTCCAGTGGACCAGAACACCACATATGTAATATTAATGTGTAGGGGGGTCCAGTGGACCAGAACACCACATATGTAATATTAATGTGTAGGGGGGGTCCAGTGGACCAGAACACCACATATGTAATATTAATGTGTAGGGGGGTCCAGTGGACCAGAACACCACATATGTAATATTAATGTGTAGGGGGGTCCAGTGGACCAGAACACCACATATGTAATATTAATGTGTAGGGGGGGTCCAGTGGACCAGAACACCACATATGTAATATTAATGTGTAGGGGGGGTCCAGTGGACCAGAACACTACATATGTAATATTAATGTGTAGGGGGGGTCCAGTGGACCAGAACACCACATATGTAATATTAATGTGTAGGGGGGGTCCAGTGGACCAGAACACCACATATGTAATATTAATGTGTAGGGGGGGTCCAGTGGACCAGAACACCACATTAATGTGTAGGGGGGTCCAGTGGACCAGAACACCACATATGTAATATTAATGTGTAGGGGGGGCCCAGTGGACCCGAACACCACATATGTAATATTAATGTGTAGGGGGGGTCCAGTGGACCAGAACACCACATTAATGTGTAGGGGGGTCCAGTGGACCAGAACACCACATATGTAATATTAATGTGTAGGGGGGGTCCAGTGGACCAGAACACCACATATGTAATATTAATGTGTAGGGGGGTCCAGTGGACCAGAACACCACATATGTAATATTAATGTGTAGGGGGGGTCCAGTGGACCAGAACACTACATATGTAATATTAATGTGTAGGGGGGGTCCAGTGGACCAGAACACCACATATGTAATATTAATGTGTAGGGGGGTCCAGTGGACCCGAACACCACATATGTAATATTAATGTGTAGGGGGGGTCCAGTGGACCAGAACACCACATATGTAATATTAATGTGTAGGGGGGGTCCAGTGGACCAGAACACCACATATGTAATATTAATGTGTAGGGGGGGTCCAGTGGACCAGAACACCACATATGTAATATTAATGTGTAGGGGGGTCCAGTGGACCAGAACACCACATATGTAATATTAATGTGTAGGGGGGGTCCAGTGGACCAGAACACCTCATATGTAATATTAATGTGTAGGGGGGTCCAGTGGACCAGAACACCTCATATGTAATATTAATGTGTAGGGGGGTCCAGTGGACCAGAACACCACATATGTAATATTAATGTGTAGGGGGGTCCAGTGGACCAGAACACCACATATGTAATATTAATGTGTAGGGGGGTCCAGTGGACCAGAACACCACATATGTAATATTAATGTGTAGGGGGGGTCCAGTGGACCAGAACACCACATATGTAATATTAATGTGTAGGGGGGTCCAGTGGACCAGAACACCACATATGTAATATTAATGTGTAGGGGGGTCCAGTGGACCAGAACACCACATATGTAATATTAATGTGTAGGGGGGTCCAGTGGACCAGAACACCACATATGTAATATTAATGTGTAGGGGGGGTCCAGTGGACCAGAACACCACATATGTAATATTAATGTGTAGGGGGGTCCAGTGGACCAGAACACCACATATGTAATATTAATGTGTAGGGGGGTCCAGTGGACCAGAACACCACATATGTAATATTAATGTGTAGGGGGGGTCCAGTGGACCAGAACACCACATATGTAATATTAATGTGTAGGGGGGTCCAGTGGACCAGAACACCACATATGTAATATTAATGTGTAGGGGGGTCCAGTGGACCAGAACACCACATATATAATATTAATGTGTAGGGGGGTCCAGTGGACCAGAACACCACATATGTAATATTAATGTGTAGGGGGGGTCCAGTGGACCAGAACACCACATATGTAATATTAATGTGTAGGGGGGTCCAGTGGACCAGAACACCACATATGTAATATTAATGTGTAGGGGGGGTCCAGTGGACCAGAACACCTCATATGTAATATTAATGTGTAGGGGGGTCCAGTGGACCAGAACACCACATATGTAATATTAATGTGTAGGGGGGGTCCAGTGGACCAGAACACCACATATGTAATATTAATGTGTAGGGGGGTCCAGTGGACCAGAACACCTCATATGTAATATTAATGTGTAGGGGGGTCCAGTGGACCAGAACACCACATATGTAATATTAATGTGTAGGGGGGTCCAGTGGACCAGAACACCACATATGTAATATTAATGTGTAGGGGGGGTCCAGTGGACCAGAACACCACATATGTAATATTAATGTGTAGGGGGGTCCAGTGGACCAGAACACCACATATGTAATATTAATGTGTAGGGGGTCCAGTGGACCAGAACACCACATATGTAATATTAATGTGTAGGGGGGGTCCAGTGGACCAGAACACCACATATGTAATATTAATGTGTAGGGGGGTCCAGTGGACCAGAACACCACATATGTAATATTAATGTGTAGGGGGGGTCCAGTGGACCAGAACACCTCATATGTAATATTAATGTGTAGGGGGGTCCAGTG
The DNA here is from genome assembly GCF_045679555.1 of Salvelinus alpinus. Lineage (NCBI taxonomy): Eukaryota > Metazoa > Chordata > Actinopteri > Salmoniformes > Salmonidae > Salvelinus > Salvelinus alpinus. The sequence continues at coordinate 72,133,266 of NC_092096.1, forward strand.
GACCAGAACACCACATATGTAATATTAATGTGTAGGGGGGTCCAGTGGACCAGAACACCACATATGTAATATTAATGTGTAGGGGGGTCCAGTGGACCAGAACACCACATATGTAATATTAATGTGTAGGGGGGGTCCAGTGGACCAGAACACCACATATGTAATATTAATGTGTAGGGGGGGTCCAGTGGACCAGAACACCACATATGTAATATTAATGTGTAGGGGGGTCCAGTGGACCAGAACACCACATTAATGTGTAGGGGGGTCCAGTGGACCAGAACACCACATATGTAATATTAATGTGTAGGGGGGGTCCAGTGGACCAGAACACCACATATGTAATATTAATGTGTAGGGGGGTCCAGTGGACCAGAACACCACATATGTAATATTAATGTGTAGGGGGGGTCCAGTGGACCAGAACACCACATATGTAATATTAATGTGTAGGGGGGTCCAGTGGACCAGAACACCACATATGTAATATTAATGTGTAGGGGGGTCCAGTGGACCAGAACACCACATATGTAATATTAATGTGTAGGGGGGGTCCAGTGGACCAGAACACCACATATGTAATATTAATGTGTAGGGGGGTCCAGTGGACCAGAACACCACATATGTAATATTAATGTGTAGGGGGGTCCAGTGGACCAGAACACCACATATGTAATATTAATGTGTAGGGGGGTCCAGTGGACCAGAACACCACATATGTAATATTAATGTGTAGGGGGGTCCAGTGGACCAGAACACCACATATGTAATATTAATGTGTAGGGGGGTCCAGTGGACCAGAACACCACATATGTAATATTAATGTGTAGGGGGGTCCAGTGGACCAGAACACCACATATGTAATATTAATGTGTAGGGGGGGTCCAGTGGACCAGAACACCACATATGTAATATTAATGTGTAGGGGGGGTCCAGTGGACCAGAACACCACATATGTAATATTAATGTGTAGGGGGGGTCCAGTGGACCAGAACACCACATATGTAATATTAATGTGTAGGGGGGTCCAGTGGACCAGAACACCACATATGTAATATTAATGTGTAGGGGGGGTCCAGTGGACCAGAACACCACATATGTAATATTAATGTGTAGGGGGGGTCCAGTGGACCAGAACACCACATATGTAATATTAATGTGTAGGGGGGTCCAGTGGACCAGAACACCACATATGTAATATTAATGTGTAGGGGGGTCCAGTGGACCAGAACACCACATATGTAATATTAATGTGTAGGGGGGGTCCAGTGGACCAGAACACCACATATGTAATATTAATGTGTAGGGGGGGTCCAGTGGACCAGAACACCACATATGTAATATTAATGTGTAGGGGGGGTCCAGTGGACCAGAACACCACATATGTAATATTAATGTGTAGGGGGGGTCCAGTGGACCAGAACACCACATATGTAATATTAATGTGTAGGGGGGGTCCAGTGGACCAGAACACCACATATGTAATATTAATGTGTAGGGGGGGTCCAGTGGACCAGAACACCACATATGTAATATTAATGTGTAGGGGGGTCCAGTGGACCAGAACACCAGAACACCACATATGTAATATTAATGTGTAGGGGGGGTCCAGTGGTCCAGATCACCACATATGTAATATTAATGTGTAGGGGGGTCCAGTGGACCAGAACACCACATATGTAATATTAATGTGTAGGGGGGGTCCAGTGGACCAGAACACCACATATGTAATATTAATGTGTAGGGGGGGTCCAGTGGACCAGAACACCACATATGTAATATTAATGTGTAGGGGGGGTCCAGTGGACCAGAACACCACATATGTAATATTAATGTGTAGAGGGGTCCAGTGGACCAGAACACCACATATGTAATATTAATGTGTAGGGGGGGTCCAGTGGACCAGAACACCACATATGTAATATTAATGTGTAGGGGGGTCCAGTGGACCAGAACACCACATTAATGTGTAGGGGGGGTCCAGTGGACCAGAACACCACATAGGTAATATTAATGTGTAGGGGGGTCCAGTGGACCAGAACAACACATATGTAATATTAATGTGTAGGGGGGTGCAGTGGACCAGAACACCACATATGTAATATTAATGTGTAGGGGGGTCCAGTGGACCAGAACACCACATTAATGTGTAGGGGGGGTCCAGTGGACCAGAACACCACATAGGTAATATTAATGTGTAGGGGGGTCCAGTGGACCAGAACAACACATATGTAATATTAATGTGTAGGGGGGTGCACAGTGCACAATCAATGAAAATGTGTTATTTAACATGTTCTTCATAGAAAATGAGCCATTATTATGTAACATTTAAATATGTATTTACATTTGTATTTAAATATATTTGAGAAAATTGGTGTATAATGCTTAACATAAGTTGAAATTCTTATGTTATCCTCTGGGTCCAAATGTAGGCTTACACATATTATCCCAACCAAAGTGTTAACCACAAGCACTGACACTAGCCAAGTATTGGTTAGCCAGCTTTCTTAACTGTCAGATCTCATTCGACAATCTATGTGCTGTGATGTGAGACCCAAACTCTATTGTTGTGTTCAGTACTGTACTGGTCACAGGTGTGTGTGTGTTCTTTATCATTAGGTTGAACACACCAAATCCAATCCCTTCACTCAGAAACGTTCCTCTAAACAGCAGCCCGGTCCAACCCCTGTTTGGTTCGTATTACAAACGCTCCATAACATTCAGCAGTCAGAAGAATTCGATGGAACAAAAACAGGGTAAGACATTGATTTCGCCCAAGGACAAAGACATTGATTTCGCCCAAGGACAAAGACCTTAACAGCTAGACCATAAAAGTATTAAGTTGGCAACAAGGTTAAAGATCGACTACAGCCTATGCATCTCCGTGGTGATGTCGATTGTAAATTAGACACGAGCTGTCATTGTGTGATGGTCAATCACCTGGTTTCCATACCGACCAGCCATCTACAGCAGAGAAGGGAGGAATCTGGGCAAGACACTGCTGGCATCACATCAGATGAATGCAACATGGTGGTGTAAAGGCCTAGGGTTGGTAGGGACTAGGGTTAGGGGGAAACTATATGTTGGAGGGCCTAAGGTTGGTGGGAACCAATATGTTGGAGGGCCTAGGGTTGGGGGGAACCTATATGTTGGAGGGCCTAGGGTTGGGGGGAACCAATATGTTGGAGGGATTAGGGTTGGTGGGAACCTATATGTTGGAGGGACAGGGTTGGGGGGAACCAACATGTTGGAGGGCCTAGGGTTGGTGGGAACCAACATGTTGGAGGGACTAGGGTTGGTGGGAACCAACATGTTGGAGGGACATGTTGGAGGCTCGGCTGACACTGGGTCATATATATGGCGTACTGGTGAAGGCTGACACTGGGTCATGTATATGGGGGACTGGTGAAGGCTGACACTGGGTAATATATATGGGGGACTGGTGAAGGCTGACACTGGGTCTGTCACGATCGTGTGGAGGAGAGACGGACCAAAACGCAGCATGTGGAAAATAAGCCATCTTCTTTTATTATAACTACGAAGATGAACATGAAACGAAACACTTATACAAAAACAACAAACGACCGTGAAGCTATAAACGTAGTGCACACACAAACTACTTACGTTAAACATAGACAATTCCCCACAAACAGCTAAAGTCTATGGTTGCCTTAAATATGGCTCCCAATCAGAGACAACAATAACCAGCTGTCTCTAATTGAGACCCAATTCAGGCAACCATAGACTTTCCTAGATACCTACACTCAACCATAGACACAGCTAGACTACTATACTAAACATAAACCCAACTACTCTAATAAACCCCCTAAACCTTACAACCACCCTAGACACTACAAAAAACACATACATTCCCCATGTCACACCCTGACCTAACTAAAATAATTAAGAAAACAAAGAATACTAAGGCCAGGGCGTGACATAACCCCCCCCCTTAAGGTGCGAACTCCGGGCGCACCAGCACATAGTCTAGGGGAGGGTCTGGGTGGGCGTCCGTCCACGGCGGCGGCTCCGGCACTGGTCGTGGTCCCCACCCCACCATAGTCACTACCCGCTTTCTTAACCCCACTGGAATAAAGGGCAGCACCGGACTAAGAGGCAGCACCGGACTAAGGGGCAGCACCGGACTAAGGGGCAGCACCGGACTAAGGGGCAGCACCGGACTAAGGGGCAGCACCGGACTAAGGGGCAGCACCGGACTAAGGGGCAGCACCGGACTAAGGGGCAGCACCGGACTAAGGGACAGCACCAGGATAAGTACCAGGATAAGGGGCAGCACCAGGATAAGGGGCAGCCCCAGGATAAGGGGCAGCTCCGGACTGAAGGGCAGCACCGGACTGAAGGGCAGCACCGGACTGAAGGGCAGCACCGGACTAAGGGGCAGCACCGGACTAAGGGGCAGTACCGGACTAAGGGGCAGCCCCAGGATAAGGGGCAGCTCCGGACTGAGGTACGGCAGCTCCGGACTGAAGGGCAGCACCGGACTGAAGGGCAGCACCGGACTGAATGGCGGATCCTGGCTGGCTGGCTCTGGCGGATCCTGGCTGGCTGGCGGATCCTGGCTGGCCGGCTCTGGCGGATCCTGGCTGGACGGCTCTGGCGGATCCTGGCTGGACGGCTCTGGCGGATCCTGTCTGGACGGCTCATGGCTGGCTGATGGATCTGGCTGCTCATGGCTGGCTGACGGATCTGGCTGCTCATGGCTGGCTGACGGCTCTGGACGCTCATGGCTGGCTGACGGCTCTGGACGCTCATGGCTGGCTGACGGCTCTGGACGCTCATGGCTGGCTGACGGCTCTGGACGCTCATGGCTGGCTGACGGCTCGGGACAGACGGGCGGCTCTAATGGCTCGGGACAGACGGATGGCTCAGACGGCACTGGGCAGACGGATGGCTCAGACGGCGCTGGGGAGACGGATGGCTCAGATGGCGCTGGGGAGACGGATGACTCAGATGGCGCTGGGGAGGCGGAAGGCTCTGGCTGATCCGGTCTGGCGGAAGGCTCTGGCTGATCCGGTCTGGCGGAAGGCTCTGGCTGATCCGGTCTGGCGGAAGGCTCTAGCTGCTCCTGTCTGGCGGAAGGCTCTAGCGGCTCCTGTCTGGCGGAAGGCTCTAGCGGCTCCTGTCTGGCAGACGGCTCTCTAGGCTCATGGCAGACGGGCGGCTTTGCAGGCTCATGGCAGACGGGCGGCTTTGAAGGCTCAATACAGACGGGCAGTTCATGCGGCGCTTGGCAGACGGACAGTTCAGACGCCGTTGGGCAGACGGGCAGTTCAGGCGCCGCTTGGCAGACGGGCAGTTCAGGCGCCGCTTGGCAGACGGGCAGTTCAGGCGCCGCTTGGCAGACGGGCAGTTCAGGCGCCGCTTGGCAGACGGCAGACTCTGACCGGCTGAGACGCACTGTAGGCCTGGTGCGTGGTGCCGGAACTGGAGGTACCGGGCTAAGGACACGCACCTTCAGGCTAGTGCGGGGAACAACAACAGGGCACACTGGACTCTCAAGGCGTACTATAGGCCTGATGTGTGGTACCGGCACTGGTGGTACCGGGCTGAGGACACGCACAACAGGGCGAGTACGGGGAGAAGGAACAGTGCGTACAGGGCTCTGGAGACGCACATGAGGCTTGGTGCGTGGTACCGGAACTGGTGGTACCGGACTGGAGACACGCACCTCAAGGCTAGTGCGGGGAGCGGGAACAGGACACACTGAGTTCTCAAAGCGCTCTGTAGGACTGGTGCGTGGTACCGGAACTGGTGGTACCGGGCTGAGGGCACGCACCTCAGGACGAGTGCGGGGAGAAGGATCAGTGCGTACAGGGCTCTGGAGACGCACAGGAGGCTTGGTGCGTGGTGCCGGGACTGGAGGCACTGGGCTGGAGACACGCACCACAGGGAGAGTGCGTGGAGGAGGAACAGGGCTCTGGAGACGCACTGGAAGCCTGGTGTGTGGTGTCAGCACTGGTGGTACTGGGCTGGGAACACACACCACAGGGCTAGTGCGAGGAGCAGTAACAGGACGCACAGGACTCTGGAGACACACAGGAAGCTTGGTGCGTGGTACCGGACTGGAGACACGCACCATAGGGCTAGTACGTGGAGGAGGAACAGGGCACACTGGACTCTCGAGGCGCACTATAGGCCTGGTGCGTGGTACCGGTACTGGTGGTACCAGGCTGCGGGCACGCACCTCAGGAAGAGTGCGGGAAGAAGGAACAGTGCGTACAGGGCTCAGGAGACGCACAGGAGGCTTCCCAACCTTACCTGGTTGTATGCTCCCCCATATCAACATCTCTCTCTCTTCGCTCTCCTCCAATAACACCAACAACTCCTCAAATGTCTCATAATCTCCCTTCCTTTCACTTTCCTCCAATCTGTCCAATAACTCCTCCACATTCTCCGACTCATACCTTCGTTTAGCCAACTGCTCCTGATGGTAAGCACGGGGAACTGGCTCAATTCTCCCACTTGACCCAGCCACACTCCCCGTGTGCCCTACCCCAAGAAATTTTTGGGGTAGCCTCTCGGGCTTCCAGCCACTCTGCCTTGATTTACGCTGCTTGGTCCCATGTTGGTGGGGAATTCTGTCACGATCGTGTGGAGGAGAGACGGACCAAAACGCAGCATGTGGAAAATAAGCCATCTTCTTTTATTATAACTACGAAGATGAACATGAAACGAAACACTTATACAAACAATACAAAAACAACAAACGACCGTGAAGCTACAAACGCAAGTGCACACACAAACTACTTACGTTAAACATAGACAATTCCCCACAAACAGCTAAAGTCTATGGTTGCCTTAAATATGGCTCCCAATCAGAGACAACAATAACCAGCTGTCTCTAATTGAGACCCAATTCAGGCAACCATAGACTTTCCTAGATACCTACACTCAACCATAGACACAGCTAGACTACTATACTAAACATAAACCCAACTACTCTAATAAACCCCCTAAACCTTACAACCACCCTAGACACTACAAAAAACACATACATTCCCCATGTCACACCCTGACCTAACTAAAATAATTAAGAAAACAAAGAATACTAAGGCCAGGGCGTGACAGGGTCATATATATGGGGGACTGGTGAAGGCTCGGCTGACACTGGGTCATATGTATGGGGGACTGGTGAAGGCTGACACTGGGTCATATATATGGGGGACTGGTGAAGGCTGACACTGGGTCATATATATATGGGGGACTGGTGAAGGCTGACACTGGGTCATATATATATGGGGGACTGGTGAAGGCTGACACTGGGTCATATATATATGGGGGACTGGTGAAGGCTGACACTGGGTCATATGTATGGGGGACTGGTGAAGGCTGACACTGGGTCATATATATGGGGGACTGGTGAAGGCTGACACTGGGTCATATATATATGGGGGACTGGTGAAGGCTGACACTGGGTCATATATATGGGGGACTGGTGAAGGCTCGGCTGACACTGGGTCATATATATATGGGGGACTGGTGAAGGTTGACACTGGGTCATATATATGGGGGACAGGTGAAGGCTGACACTGGGTCATATATATGGAGGACTGGTGAAGGCTGACACTGGGTCATGTATATGGGGGACTGGTGAAGGCTCGGCTGACACTGGGTCATATGTATGGGGGACTGGTGAAGGCTGACACTGGGTCATATATATGGGGGACTGGTGAAGGCTGACACTGGGTCATATATATGGGGGACTGGTGAAGGCTGACACTGGGTCATATATATGGGGGACTGGTGAAGGCTGACACTGGGTCATATATATGGGGGACTGGTGAAGGCTGCCACTGGGTTATATATATGGGGGACTGGTGAAGGCTCGGCTGACACTGGGTCATATATATATGGGGGACTGGTGAAGGTTGACACTGGGTCATATATATGGGGGACAGGTGAAGGCTGACACTGGGTCATATATATGGAGGATTGGTGAAGGCTGACACTGGGTCATGTATATGGGGGACTGGTGAAGGCTGACACTGGGTCATATATATGGGGGACTGGTGAAGGCTGACACTGGGTCATATATATGGGGGACTGGTGAAGGCTGACACTGGGTCATATATATGGGGGACTGGTGAAGGCTGACACTGGGTCATATATATATGGGGGACTGGTGAAGGTCGACACTGGGTCATATATATGGGGGACTGGTGAAGGCTGACACTGGGTCATCTATATGGGGGACTGGTGAAGGCTGACACTGGGTCATATATATGGGGGACTGGTGAAGGGAGACACTGGGTCATATATATGGGGGACTGGTGAAGGCTGACACTGGGTCATATATATTGGGGACTGGTGAAGGCTGACAATGGGTCATATATATGGGGGACTGGTGAAGGCTGACACCGGGGTCATATATATAGGGGACTGGTGAAGGGAGACACTGGGTCATATATATGGGGGACTGGTGAAGGCTGACACTGGGTCATATATAAGGGGGACTGGTGAAGGGAGACACTGGGTCATATACAGTGGGGAGAACAAGTATTTGATACACTGCCGATTTTGCAGGTTTTCCTACTTACAAAGCATGTAGAGGTCTGTAATTTTTATCATAGGTACACTTCAACTGTGAGAGACGGAATCTAAAACAAAAATCCAGAAAATCACATTGTATGATTTTTAAGTAATTAATTTGCATTTTATTGCATGACATAAGTATTTGATCACCTACCAACCAGTAAGAATTCCGGCTCTCACAGACCTGTTAGTTTTTCTTTAAGAAGCCCTCCTGTTCTCCACTCATTACCTGTATTAACTGCACCTGTTTGAACTCGTTACCTGTATAAAAGACACCTGTCCACACACAATCAAACAGATTCCAACCTCTCCACAATGGCCAAGACCAGAGAGCTGTGTAAGGACATCAGGGATAAAATTGTAGACCTGCACAAGGCTGGGATGGGCTACAGGACAATAGGCAAGCAGCTTGGTGAGAAGGAAACAACTGTTGGCGCAATTATTAGAAAATGGAAGAAGTTCAAGATGACGGTCAATCACCCTCGGTCTGGGGCTCCATGCAAGATTTCACCTCGTGGGGCATCAATGATCATGAGGAAGGTGAGGGATCAGCCCAGAACTACACGGCAGGACCTGGTCAATGACCTGAAGAGAGCTGGGACCACAGTCTCAAAGAAAACCATTAGTAACACACTACGCCGTCATGGATTAAAATCCTGCAGCGCACGCAAGGTCCCCCTGCTTAAGCCAGTGCATGTCCAGGCCTGTCTGAAGTTTGCCAATGACCATCTGGATGATCCAGAGGAGGAATGGGAGAAGGTCATGTGGTCTGATGAGACAAAAATAGAGCTTTTTGGTCTAACTCCACTCGCCGTGTTTGGAGGAAGAAGAAGTATGAGTACAACCCCAAGAACACCATCCCAACCGTGAAGCATGGAGGTGGAAACATCATTCTTTGGGGATGCTTTTCTGCAAAGGGGACAGGACGACTGCACCGTATTGAGGGGAGGATGGATGGGGCCATGTATCGCGAGATCTTGGCCAACAACCTCCTTCCCTCAGTAAGAGCATTGAAGATGGGTCGTGGCTGGGTCTTCCAGCATGACAACGACACGAAGCACACAGCCATGGCAACTAAGGAGTGGCTCCGTAAGAAGCATCTCAAGGTCCTGGAGTGGCCTAGCCAGTCTCCAGACCTGAACCCAATAGAAAATCTTTGGATGGAGCTGAAAGTCCGTATTGCCCAGCGACAGCCCCGAAACCTGAAGGATCTGGAGAAGATCTGTAGGGAGGAGTGGGCCAAAATCCCTGCTGCAGTGTGTGCAAACCTAGTCAAGAACTACAGGAAACGTATGATCTCTGTAATTGCAAACAAAGGTTTCTGTACCAAATATTAAGTTCTGCTTTTCTGATGTATCAAATACTTATGTCATGCAATAAAATGCAAATTAATTACTTAAAAATCATACAATGTGATTTTCTGGATTTTTGTTTTAGATTCCGTCTCTCATAGTTGAAGTGTACCTATGATAAAAATTACAGACCTCTACATGCTTTGTAAGTAGGACAACCTGCAAAATCGGCAGTGTATCAAATACTTGTTCTCCCCACTGTATATAGGGGACTGGTGAAGGCTGACACTGGGTCATATATATGGGGGACTGGTGAAGGGAGACACTGGGTCATATATATGGGGGAGTGGTGAAGGCTGACACTGGGTCATATACATGGAGGACTGGTGAAGGCTGACACTGGGTCATATATATAGGGGACTGGTGAAGGCTGACACTGGGTCATATATATGGGGGACTGGTGAAGGCTGACACTGGGTCATATATATAGGGGACTGGTGAAGGCTGACACTGGGTCATATATATGGGGGACTGGTGAAGGCTGACACTGGGTCATATATATGGGGGACTGGTGAAGGCTGACAATGGGTCATATATATGGGGGACTGTTGAAGGCTGACACTGGGTCATATATATGGAGGACTGGTGAAGGCTGACACTGGGTGATATATATGGGGGACTGGTGAAGGCTTACACTGGGTCATATATATAGGGGACTGGTGAAGGCTGACACTGGGTCATATATATGGGGGACTGGTGAAGGCTGACACTGGGTGATATATATGGGGGACTGGTGAAGGCTTACACTGGGTCATATATATGGGGGACAGGTGAAGGCTGACACTGGGTGATATATATGGGGGACTGGTGAAGGCTTACACTGGGTCATATATATAGGGGACTGGTGAAGGCTGACACTGGGTCATATATATGGGGGACTGGTGAAGGCTGACACTGGGTCATATATATGGGGGACTGGTGAAGGCTGACACTGGGTCATATATATGGGGGACAGGTGAAGGCTGACACTGGGTGATATATATGGGGGACTGGTGAAGGCTTACACTGGGTCATATATATAGGGGACTGGTGAAGGCTGACACTGGGTCATATATATGGGGGAGTGGTGAAGGCTGACACTGGGTCATGTATATGGGGGACTGGTGAAGGTTGACACTGGGTCATATATATGGGGGACAGGTGAAGGCTGACACTGGGTCATATATATGGAGGACTGGTGAAGGCTGACACTGGGTCATATATATGGGGGACTGGTGAAGGCTGACACCGGGTCATATATATGGGGGACTGGTGAAGGCTGACACTGGGTCATATATATGGGGGACTGGTGAAGGCTCGGCTGACACTGGGTCATATATTTGGGGGACTGGTGCAGGCTGACACTGGGTCATATATATATGGGGGACTGGTGAAGGCTGACACTGGGTCATATATATGAGGGACTGGTGAAGGCTGACACTGGGTCATATATATGGGGGACTGGTGAAGGCTGACACTGGGTCATATATATGGGGGACTGGTGAAGGCTCGGCTGACACTGGGTCATATATTTGGGGGACTGGTGAAGGCTGACACTGGGTCATATATATGGGGGACTGGTGAAGGCTGACACTGGGTCATATATATGAGGGAGTGGTGAAGGCTGACACTGGGTCATATATATGGGGGACTGGTGAAGGCTGACACTGGGTCATATATATATGGGGGACTGGTGAAGGCTGACACTGGGTCATATATATAGGGGACTGGTGAAGGGAGACACTGGGTCATATATATGGGGGACTGGTGAAGGCTGACACTGGGTCAAATATATGGGGGACTGGTGAAGGCTGACACTGGGTCATATATATGGGGGACTGGTGAAGGTCGACACTGGGTCATATATATGGGGGACTGGTGAAGGCTGACACTGGGTCATATATATGGGGGACTGGTGAAGGCTGACACTGGGTCATATATATGGGGGACTGGTGAAGGCTGACACTGGGTCATATATATGGGGGACTGGTGAAGGCTGCCACTGGGTTATATATATGGGGGACTGGTGAAGGCTCGGCTGACACTGGGTCATATATTTGGGGGACTGGTGAAGGCTGACACTGGGTCATATATATATGGGGGACTGGTGAAGGCTGACACTGGGTCATATATATGAGGGACTGGTGAAGGCTGACACTGGGTCATATATATGGGGGACTGGTGAAGGCTGACACTGGGTCATATATTTGGGGGACTGGTGAAGGCTGACACTGGGTCATATATATGGGGGACTGGTGAAGGCTGACACTGGGTCATATATATGGGGGACTGGTGAAGGTCGACACTGGGTCATATATATGGGGGACTGGTGAAGGCTGACACTGGTTCATATATATGGGGGACTGGTGAAGGCTGACACTGGGTCATATATATGGGGGACTGGTGAAGGCTGACACTGGTTCATATATATGGGGGACTGGTGAAGGCTGACACTGGGTCATATATATGGGGGACTGGTGAAGGGCGACACTGGGTCATATATATGGGTGACTGGTGAAGGCTGACACTGGGTCATATATATGGGGGACTGGTGAAGGCTGACACTGGGTCATGTATATGGGGGACTGGTGAAGGCTGACACTGGGTCATATATATGGGGGACTGGTGAAGGCTGACACTGGGTCATATATATGGGGGACTGGTGGACAGTCTGTGGGACTTTGTAGGGGTGTGGAGCATCAAGAGAGTTCTATGTGCAGCGGATGAGGGGGAGCTTGGTTTTTAACTTTCTAGTCTGTTAAAATTAAATAAAGTTTGTTTAAATGTTGTATGTTTTTGGGCCTAATAAAGAATATATATATATTTCTATACTCAGAAAACACCTCTACCAACCTGGCACAATAAAAAACAGATGCAGAACTGTCTCCTCCCCACTAATGGATCAAGGTGAGACTGTCTCCTCCTCACTAATGGATCAAGGTGAGACTGTCTCCTCCTCACTAATGGATCAAGGTGAGACTGTCTCCTCCTCACTAATGGATCAAGGTGAGACTGTCTCCTCCTCACTAATGGATCAAGGTGAGACTGTCTCCTCCTCACTAATGGATCAAGGTGAGACTGTCTCCTCCTCACTAATGGATCAAGGTGAGACTGTCTCCTCCTCACTAATGGATCAAGGTGAGACTGTCTCCTCCTCACTAATGGATCAAGGTGAGACTGTCTCCTCCTCACTAATGGATCAAGGTGAGACTGTCTCCTCCTCACTAATGGATCAAGGTGAGACTGTCTCCTCCTCACTAATGGATCAAGGTGAGACTGTCTCCTCCTCACTAATGGATCAAGGTGAGACTGTCTCCTCCTCACTAATGGATCAAGGTGAGACTGTCTCCTCCTCACTAATGGATCAAGGTGAGACTGTCTCCTCCTCACTAATGGATCAAGGTGAGACTGTCTCCTCCTCACTAATGGATCAAGGTGAGACTGTCTCCTCCTCACTAATGGATCAAGGTGAGACTGTCTCCTCCTCACTAATGGATCAAGGTGAGACTGTCTCCTCCTCCCCACAGAACAGACTAATGGATCAAGGTGGACATAAATATAATGTAATCTATAAACTATATATTAGAAATATAACAGAAATATATTCCAAACATAAATATAATGTAATCTACAAGCAATATATCTTATACACCTGCAGTGTATAAGTAGAGTCTCACTTGATTTATTAAAGACACCCCCCCAAAAAAATGAAATTCACCTGCCAGCACTGAAAAGGTTTCTTCGTGTACAGCTTTTAGGTCCATACTTCAAAGAACGGGATGGTAAGCTACTTAGGATTCAAACCAAATTCAAACAGCCTATTTCACAGTCTGGTCTTTAGCAAGGTATGTGCGTGTACGTGGGCTGAAACTGGAGAAACAGAGAGAAACAGAGAGAGAGAGAGAGAGAGAGGGGGGAGGGAGAGAAAGGGAGAGAGAGGGGGGGGGAAAGAAAGAGAGAGAGAGGGGGGGATAGAGATAGAGCGAGAGAGAGGGGGGGAGAGAAAGAAAGAGAGAGAGAGGGGGGGGAGAAAGAGAGAGAAAGGGGGGGAGAAAGAAAGAGAGAGAGAGGGGGGAGATAGAGATAGAGAGAGAGAGCGAGAGATGGAGAGAGGGGGGAGAGAAAGAAAGAGAGAGAGGGGGAGAAAGAAAGAGAGAGAGAGGGGGGGAGATAGAGAGAGAGAGAGACAGAGAGAGAGAGAGAGACAGAGAGAGAGAGAGAGAGACAGAGAGAGAGAGAGAGAGTGAGAGAGAGAGAGAGACAGAGAGAGAGAGAGAGAGAGAGAGAGAGAGAGAGAGAGAGAGAGAGAGAGAGAGAGAACGAGCGATCGAGAGAGAGATAGAGAGAGACAGAGAGAGATAGAGAGAGAGAGAGCGAGAGAGAGAGAGAGAGAGAGAGAGAGAGAGAGAGAGAGAGAGAGAGAGAGAGAGAGAGAGAGAGAGAGAGAGAGAGAGAAAGAGAGAGAGAGAGAAGAGAGAGAGAGAGAGAGAGAGAGAGAGAGAGAGAGAGAGAGAGAGAGAGAGAGAGAGAGAGAGAGTCAGTCTGGTCTTTAGCAGATGTTCTATTCAAAAGGCTTCAGTCACAAGTTGTTTAAATCCGAACTTGTTCTCCAGCAGATTAGTAAGAAAAGGCTCTCCTCATGTTCAAAGCCCTTTTCCCTTTATTCAGATTACAACCTCTCAGTTACTTGAAAGTGAAATGTGTGGGGTGTGGGGTGGCATTTCTTTGTGGGGCCGCACAGCCCTCCATGTGCTCGCCAGAGGTAGCCTGACTGCCATTAGGTACCGAGATGAGATCCTCAGAGCCCTTGTGAGACCATATCCTGACACATGCATATTTGTGGCCTGCTGGAGGTCATTTTGCAGGGCTCTGGCAGTGCTCCTCCTTGCACAAAGCCGGAGGTAGCGGTCCTGCTGCTGGGTTGTTGCCCTCCTACGGTCTCCTCCACGTCTCCTGATGTACTGGCCTGTCTCCTGGTAGCGCCTACATGCTCTGGACACTACGCTGACAGACACAGCAAACCTTCTTGCCACAGCTCGCATTGATGTGCCATCCTGGATGAGCTGCACTACCTGAGCCACTTGTGTGGGTTGTAGACTCCGTCTCATGCTACCACTAGAGTGAAAGCACCGCCAGCATTCAAAAGTGACCAAAACATCAGCCAGGAAGCATAGGAACTGAGAAGTGGTCTGTGGTCACCACCTGCAGAATCTCTCCTTTATTGGGGGTGTCTTGCTAATTGCCTATAATTTCCACCTTTTGTCTATTCCATTTGCACAACAGCATGTGAAATTTATTGTCAATCAGTGTTGCTTCCTAAGTGGACAGTTTGATTTCACAGAAGTGTGATTGACTTGGAGTTACATTGTGTTGTTTAAGTGTTCCCTTTATTTTTTTGAGCAGTGTATATGCTCTACTCAAAACTACAACCAACTGATAACATTAAAGCAAAATGACGAAGAGAGAGAAGCTAAGGAACTTGTCTCTTGGCATTTAAAGACCATTTCTTTAAAAAATAAAACAAATGTAAGTATAATTAAATTTACGGACCAGAAAAATTTACAGCTGCAATATATGTAGTTGGGAAGATTCCATGGAAACGAATCGCTTCCTTTTAGGTAGAAGTAGTAGAATTTAACAGCTCTTTTCTGGATTTTGATCATTAGCGGGTATCGGCCTAATTCTACTCTGCATTATTTGGTGTTTTACGTTGTACACGGAGGATATTTTTGCAGAAGTCTGCACGCAGAGTCTCAATTTGATGTTTGTCCCAATTTTGTGAATTGTTGGTTGGTGAGTGGACCCCAGACCTCACAACCATAAAGGACAATGGGTTCTATAACTAATTCAAGTATTTTTTACCAGATCCAAATTGGTATGTTGAATTTGTTTGTATTTGTGGTCCTGGCTACTGGACCTTTTTTTGGAACACCATTATTTTGGTCTTACTGAGATTTACTGTCAGGGCCCAGGTCTGGCAGAATCTGTGCAGAAGATCTAGGTGCTGCTGTAGGCCCTCCTTGGTTGGGGGACATAAGCACCTGATCATCAGCAAACAGTAGACATTTGACTTCAGATTCTAGTAGGGTGAGGCCGGGTGCTGCAGACTGTTCTAGTGCCCTCACCAATTCATTAATATACAGTGCCTTCGGAAAGTATTCAGACCCCTTGACCTTTTCCACATTTTGTTAGTTTACAACCTTATTCTAAAATGGGTTACATATTTTTTTCCTCTTCAATCTACACACAATAACCCATAATGACATCACAATAACCCATAATGACATCACAATACCCCATCATGACATCACAATAACCAATCAATCAATCAATCAATTTTATTTTATATAGCCCTTCGTACATCAGCTAATATCTCGAAGTGCTGTACAGACACCCAGCCTAAAACCCCAAACAGCTAGTAATGCAGGTGTAGAAGCACAATAACCCATAATGACATCACAATAACCCATAATGACATCACAATAACCCATAATGACATCACAATAACCCATAATGACATCACAATAACCCATAATGACATCACAATAACCCATAATGACATCACAATAACCCATAATGACATCACAATTACCCATATTGACATCACAATAACCCATAATGACATCACAATACCCCATAATGACATCACAATAACCCATAATGACATCACAATACCCCATCATGACATCACAATAACCCATAATGACATCACAATACCCCATCATGAAAAGGAAAAAACTTTTGTTTTTTTTGCACATTTATTAAAAATAAAAAACTGAAATATCACATTTACAAAAGTATTCAGACCATTTACTCTGTACTTTGTTGAAGCACCTGTGGCAGCGACTACAGAATCAAGTCTTATTGGGTATGACGCTACAAGTTTGGCACACCAGAATTTGGGGAGTTTCTCACATTTTTCTCTGCAGATCCTCTGAAGCTCTGTCAGGTTGGATGGGGCATGTCGCTGCACAGCTATTTTCAGGTCTCTCCAGAGATGTTCGATCGGGTTCAAGTCCAGGCTCTGGGTGGGCCTGTCAAGGACATTCAAAGACTTGTCCCGAAGCCACTCCTATGTTGTCTTAGCTGTGTGCTTAGGGTCGTTGTCCTGTTGGAAGGTGAACCTTCACCCCAGTCTGAGGTCCTGAGCGCTCTGGAGCAGGTTTTCATCAAGAATTTCTCGGTACTTTGCTCCGTTCATCTTTGCCTCGATCCTGACTAGTCTCCCAGTTCCTGCCGCTGAAAAACATCCCCACAGCATGATGCTGCCACCACCATGCTTCACCATAGGGATGGTGCCAGGTTTTCTCCAGACGTGACGCTTGGCATTCAGGCCAAAGAGTTAAACCTTGGTTTCATCAAACCAGAGAATCTTGTTGAGAGTCCTTTAGGTGCCCAGCAGGCTGTCATGTGCCTTTTACTGAGGAGTGGTTTCCGTCTGGCCACTCTACCATAAAGGCCTGATTGGTGGAGTGCTGCAGAGATGGTTGTCTTTCTGGAAGGTTCTCCCATCTCCACAGAAACGCTGGAGCTCTGTCAGAGTGACCATCGGGTTCTTGGTCACCTCCCTGACAGAGGCCCTTCTCCCCCGATTGCTCAGTTTGGCCGGGCAGCAGCTCTAGGAAGTCTTGGTGGTTCCAAACTTCTTCCATCTAAGAATGACGGCCACCGTGTTCTTGGGGACCTTCAATGCTGCAGAAATGTTTTGGTACCCTTCCCCAGATCTGTGCCTCGACACAACCCTGTCTTGGAGCTCTACAGACAATTCCTTCAACCTCATGGCTTGGTTTTTGCTCTGGCTATGGGACCTTATGTGTGTGCTATTTTCCAAATCATGTCTAATCAATTGAAATTACCACAGGTGGACTCCAATCAAGTTGTAGAAACATCTCAAAGATGATCAAAGGAAAAAGGATGCACCTGAGATCAATATCTAGTTTCATAGCAAAGGGTGTGAATACTTACGTAAATAAGGTATTTCTGTTTTTTCAAAAAAAAAACTGTTTTCGCTTTGTCATTATGGGGTATTGTGATGTCATTATGGAGGTATTGTGATGTCATTAGGGGGTATTGTGTGTAGATTGATGAGCGGGAAACATTATGTAATCAATTTCAGAATAAGGCTGTAATGTTACAAAATGTGGAAAAAGGGAAGGGGTCTGAATACTTTCAGAACTTGAAACATGAAAACAGTATCTTAACAGCCTTTATATCTATTATAGACATGTTGCAGTCTTCAGTGTGTGAACCTATAGACCTTCAGTGGTGAACCTATAGACCTTCAGTGGTGAACCTATAGACCTTCAGTGGTGAACCTATAGACCTTCAGTGGTGAACCTATAGGACTTCAGTGGTGAACCTATAGACCTTCAGTGGTGAACCTATAGACCTTCAGTGTGTGAACCAATAGACCTTCAGTGGTGAATCTATAGACCTTCAGTGGTGAACCTATAGACCTTCAGTGGTGAACCTATAGGTCTTCAGTAGTGAACCTATAGACCTTCAGTGGTGAACCTATAGACCTTCAGTGGTGAACCTATAGGCCTTCAGTGGTGAACCTATAGACCTTCAGTGGTGAACCTTCAGTGGTGAACCTATAGGTCTTCAGTGGTGAACATATAGACCTTCAGTGGTGAACCTATAGGCCTTCAGTGGTGAACCTATAGACCTTCAGTGGTGAACCTATAGACCTTCAGTGGTGAACCTATAGGCCTTCAGTGTGTAACAGTGGTGAACCTATAGACCTTCAGTGTGTGAACCTATAGACCTTCAGTGGTGAACCTATAGACCTTCAGTGGTGAACCTATAGACCTTCAGTGGTGAACCTATAGGCCTTCAGTGGTGAACCTATAGACCTTCAGTGGTGAACCTATAGGCCTTCAGTGGTGAACCTATAGACCTTCAGTGGTGAACCTATAGGCCTTCAGTGGTGAACCTATAGACCTTCAGTGGTGAACCTATAGATCTTCAGTGGTGAACCTATAGACCTTCAGTGGTGAACCTATAGACCTTCAGTGGTGAACCTATAGACCTTCAGTGGTGAACCTTCAGTGGTGAACCTATAGACCTTCAGTGGTGAACCTATAGACCTTCAGTGGTGAACCTATAGACCTTCAGTGGTGAACCTATAGGCCTTCAGTGGTGAAACTATAGACCTTCAGTGGTGAACCTATAGACCTTCAGTGGTGAACCTATAGACCTTCAGTGGTGAACCTATAGACCTTCAGTGGTGAACCTATAGGCCTTCAGTGGTGAACCTATAGACCTTCAGTGGTGAAACTATAGACCTTCAGTGGTGAACCTATAGACCTTCAGTGGTGAACCTATAGACCTTCAGTGGTGAACCTATAGGCCTTCAGTGGTGAACCTATAGACCTTCAGTGGTGAACCTATAGGCCTTCAGTGGTGAACCTATAGACCTTCAGTGGTGAACCTATAGACCTTCAGTGGTGAACCTATAGACCTTCAGTGGTGAACCTATAGGCCTTCAGTGGTGAACCTATAGGCCTTCAGTGGTGAACCTATAGACCTTCAGTGGTGAACCTTCAGTGGTGAACCTATAGACCTTCAGTGGTGAACCTATAGACCTTCAGTGGTGAACCTATAGACCTTCAGTGGTGAACCTATAGGCCTTCAGTGGTGAACCTATAGGCCTTCAGTGGTGAACCTATAGGCCTTCAGTGGTGAACCTATAGACCTTCAGTGGTGAACCTATAGGCCTTCAGTGGTGAACCTATAGGCCTTCAGTGGTGAACCTATAGACCTTCAGTGGTGAACCTATAGGTCTTCAGTTGTGAACCTATAGACCTTCAGTGGTGAACCTATAGGCCTTCAGTGGTGAACCTATAGACCTTCAGTGGTGAACCTATAGACCTTCAGTGGTGAACCTATAGGCCTTCAGTGGTGAACCTATAGGTCTTCAGTGGTGAACCTATAGACCTTCAGTGGTGAACCTATAGGTCTTCAGTGGTGAACCTATAGACCTTCAGTGGTGAACCTATAGACCTTCAGTGGTGAACCTATAGACCTTCAGTGGTGAACCTATAGGCCTTCAGTGGTGAACCTATAGACCTTCAGTGGTGAACCTATAGACCTTCAGTGGTGAACCTTCAGTGGTGAACCTATAGGCCTTCAGTGGTGAACCTATAGGCCTTCAGTGGTGAACCTATAGACCTTCAGTGGTGAACCTATAGACCTTCAGTGGTGAACCTTCAGTGGTGAACCTATAGGCCTTCAGTGGTGAACCTATAGACCT
Organism: Salvelinus alpinus; assembly: GCF_045679555.1. Taxonomy (NCBI): domain Eukaryota; kingdom Metazoa; phylum Chordata; class Actinopteri; order Salmoniformes; family Salmonidae; genus Salvelinus; species Salvelinus alpinus. The sequence goes on from NC_092096.1 coordinate 72,153,405, forward strand.
TCAGTGGTGAACCTATAGACCTTCAGTGGTGAACCTATAGGCCTTCAGTGGTGAACCTATAGACCTTCAGTGGTGAACCTTCAGTGGTGAACCTATAGGCCTTCAGTGGTGAACCTATAGACCTTCAGTGGTGAACCTATAGGCCTTCAGTGGTGAACCTATAGACCTTCAGTGGTGAACCTTCAGTGGTGAACCTATAGGCCTTCAGTGGTGAACCTATAGACCTTCAGTGGTGAACCTATAGACCTTCAGTGGTGAACCTATAGGCCTTCAGTGTGTAACAGTGGTGAACCTATAGACCTTCAGTGTGTGAACCTATAGACCTTCAGTGGTGAACCTATAGGCCTTCAGTGGTGAACCTATAGACCTTCAGTGGTGAACCTACAGACCTTCAGTGGTGAACATATAGACCTTCAGTGGTGAACCTATAGACCTTCAGTGGTGAACCTATAGACCTTCAGTGGTGAACCTATAGGCCTTCAGTGGTGAACCTATAGACCTTCAGTGGTGAACCTATAGGCCTTCAGTGGTGAACCTATAGACCTTCAGTGGTGAACCTATAGGCCTTCAGTGGTGAACCTATAGACCTTCAGTGGTGAACCTATAGATCTTCAGTGGTGAACCTATAGACCTTCAGTGGTGAACCTATAGACCTTCAGTGGTGAACCTATAGACCTTCAGTGGTGAACCTTCAGTGGTGAACCTATAGACCTTCAGTGGTGAACCTATAGACCTTCAGTGGTGAACCTATAGACCTTCAGTGGTGAACCTATAGGCCTTCAGTGGTGAAACTATAGACCTTCAGTGGTGAACCTATAGACCTTCAGTGGTGAACCTATAGACCTTCAGTGGTGAACCTATAGACCTTCAGTGGTGAACCTATAGGCCTTCAGTGGTGAACCTATAGACCTTCAGTGGTGAAACTATAGACCTTCAGTGGTGAACCTATAGACCTTCAGTGGTGAACCTATAGACCTTCAGTGGTGAACCTATAGGCCTTCAGTGGTGAACCTATAGACCTTCAGTGGTGAACCTATAGGCCTTCAGTGGTGAACCTATAGACCTTCAGTGGTGAACCTATAGACCTTCAGTGGTGAACCTATAGACCTTCAGTGGTGAACCTATAGGCCTTCAGTGGTGAACCTATAGGCCTTCAGTGGTGAACCTATAGACCTTCAGTGGTGAACCTTCAGTGGTGAACCTATAGACCTTCAGTGGTGAACCTATAGGCCTTCAGTGGTGAACCTATAGACCTTCAGTGGTGAACCTATAGACCTTCAGTGGTGAACCTGTAGACCTTCAGTGGTGAACCTATAGACCTTCAGTGGTGAACCTATAGGCCTTCAGTGGTGAACCTATAGGCCTTCAGTGGTGAACCTATAGGCCTTCAGTGGTGAACCTATAGACCTTCAGTGGTGAACCTATAGGCCTTCAGTGGTGAACCTATAGGCCTTCAGTGGTGAACCTATAGACCTTCAGTGGTGAACCTATAGGTCTTCAGTTGTGAACCTATAGACCTTCAGTGGTGAACCTATAGACCTTCAGTGGTGAACCTATAGGCCTTCAGTGGTGAACCTATAGGCCTTCAGTGGTGAACCTATAGGCCTTCAGTGGTGAACCTATAGACCTTCAGTGGTGAACCTATAGGCCTTCAGTGGTGAACCTATAGGCCTTCAGTGGTGAACCTATAGACTTTCAGTGGTGAACCTATAGGTCTTCAGTTGTGAACCTATAGACCTTCAGTGGTGAACCTATAGACCTTCAGTGGTGAACCTTCAGTGGTGAACCTATAGGCCTTCAGTGGTGAACCTATAGACCTTCAGTGGTGAACCTATAGACCTTCAGTGGTGAACCTATAGGCCTTCAGTGGTGAACCTATAGGTCTTCAGTGGTGAACCTATAGACCTTCAGTGGTGAACCTATAGGTCTTCAGTGGTGAACCTATAGACCTTCAGTGGTGAACCTATAGACCTTCAGTGGTGAACCTATAGACCTTCAGTGGTGAACCTATAGGCCTTCAGTGGTGAACCTATAGACCTTCAGTGGTGAACCTATAGACCTTCAGTGGTGAACCTTCAGTGGTGAACCTATAGGCCTTCAGTGGTGAACCTATAGGCCTTCAGTGGTGAACCTATAGACCTTCAGTGGTGAACCTATAGACCTTCAGTGGTGAACCTTCAGTGGTGAACCTATAGGCCTTCAGTGGTGAACCTATAGACCTTCAGTGGTGAACCTATAGACCTTCAGTGGTGAACCTATAGGCCTTCAGTGGTGAACCTATAGACCTTCAGTGGTGAACCTTCAGTGGTGAACCTATAGGCCTTCAGTGGTGAACCTATAGACCTTCAGTGGTGAACCTATAGGCCTTCAGTGGTGAACCTATAGACCTTCAGTGGTGAACCTTCAGTGGTGAACCTATAGGCCTTCAGTGGTGAACCTATAGACCTTCAGTGGTGAACCTATAGACCTTCAGTGGTGAACCTATAGGCCTTCAGTGTGTAACAGTGGTGAACCTATAGACCTTCAGTGTGTGAACCTATAGACCTTCAGTGGTGAACCTATAGGCCTTCAGTGGTGAACCTATAGACCTTCAGTGGTGAACCTACAGACCTTCAGTGGTGAACATATAGACCTTCAGTGGTGAACCTATAGACCTTCAGTGGTGAACCTATAGACCTTCAGTGGTGAACCTATAGGCCTTCAGTGGTGAACCTATAGACCTTCAGTGGTGAACCTATAGGCCTTCAGTGGTGAACCTATAGACCTTCAGTGGTGAACCTATAGGCCTTCAGTGGTGAACCTATAGACCTTCAGTGGTGAACCTATAGATCTTCAGTGGTGAACCTATAGACCTTCAGTGGTGAACCTATAGACCTTCAGTGGTGAACCTATAGACCTTCAGTGGTGAACCTTCAGTGGTGAACCTATAGACCTTCAGTGGTGAACCTATAGACCTTCAGTGGTGAACCTATAGACCTTCAGTGGTGAACCTATAGGCCTTCAGTGGTGAAACTATAGACCTTCAGTGGTGAACCTATAGACCTTCAGTGGTGAACCTATAGACCTTCAGTGGTGAACCTATAGACCTTCAGTGGTGAACCTATAGGCCTTCAGTGGTGAACCTATAGACCTTCAGTGGTGAAACTATAGACCTTCAGTGGTGAACCTATAGACCTTCAGTGGTGAACCTATAGACCTTCAGTGGTGAACCTATAGGCCTTCAGTGGTGAACCTATAGACCTTCAGTGGTGAACCTATAGGCCTTCAGTGGTGAACCTATAGACCTTCAGTGGTGAACCTATAGACCTTCAGTGGTGAACCTATAGACCTTCAGTGGTGAACCTATAGGCCTTCAGTGGTGAACCTATAGGCCTTCAGTGGTGAACCTATAGACCTTCAGTGGTGAACCTTCAGTGGTGAACCTATAGACCTTCAGTGGTGAACCTATAGGCCTTCAGTGGTGAACCTATAGACCTTCAGTGGTGAACCTATAGACCTTCAGTGGTGAACCTGTAGACCTTCAGTGGTGAACCTATAGACCTTCAGTGGTGAACCTATAGGCCTTCAGTGGTGAACCTATAGGCCTTCAGTGGTGAACCTATAGGCCTTCAGTGGTGAACCTATAGACCTTCAGTGGTGAACCTATAGGCCTTCAGTGGTGAACCTATAGGCCTTCAGTGGTGAACCTATAGACCTTCAGTGGTGAACCTATAGGTCTTCAGTTGTGAACCTATAGACCTTCAGTGGTGAACCTATAGACCTTCAGTGGTGAACCTTCAGTGGTGAACCTATAGGCCTTCAGTGGTGAACCTATAGACCTTCAGTGGTGAACCTATAGACCTTCAGTGGTGAACCTATAGGCCTTCAGTGGTGAACCTATAGGTCTTCAGTGGTGAACCTATAGACCTTCAGTGGTGAACCTATAGGTCTTCAGTGGTGAACCTATAGACCTTCAGTGGTGAACCTATAGACCTTCAGTGGTGAACCTATAGACCTTCAGTGGTGAACCTATAGGCCTTCAGTGGTGAACCTATAGACCTTCAGTGGTGAACCTATAGACCTTCAGTGGTGAACCTTCAGTGGTGAACCTATAGGCCTTCAGTGGTGAACCTATAGACCTTCAGTGGTGAACCTATAGACCTTCAGTGGTGAACCTATAGGCCTTCAGTGGTGAACCTATAGGTCTTCAGTGGTGAACCTATAGACCTTCAGTGGTGAACCTATAGGTCTTCAGTGGTGAACCTATAGACCTTCAGTGGTGAACCTATAGACCTTCAGTGGTGAACCTATAGACCTTCAGTGGTGAACCTATAGGCCTTCAGTGGTGAACCTATAGACCTTCAGTGGTGAACCTATAGGCCTTCAGTGGTGAACCTATAGACCTTCAGTGGTGAACCTATAGATCTTCAGTGGTGAACCTATAGACCTTCAGTGGTGAACCTATAGACCTTCAGTGGTGAACCTATAGACCTTCAGTGGTGAACCTTCAGTGGTGAACCTATAGACCTTCAGTGGTGAACCTATAGACCTTCAGTGGTGAACCTATAGACCTTCCGTGGTGAACCTATAGGCCTTCAGTGGTGAAACTATAGACCTTCAGTGGTGAACCTATAGACCTTCAGTGGTGAACCTATAGACCTTCAGTGGTGAACCTATAGACCTTCAGTGGTGAACCTATAGGCCTTCAGTGGTGAACCTATAGACCTTCAGTGGTGAACCTATAGACCTTCAGTGGTGAACCTATAGACCTTCAGTGGTGAACCTATAGACCTTCAGTGGTGAACCTATAGGCCTTCAGTGGTGAACCTATAGACCTTCAGTGGTGAACCTATAGGCCTTCAGTGGTGAACCTATAGACCTTCAGTGGTGAACCTATAGACCTTCAGTGGTGAACCTATAGACCTTCAGTGGTGAACCTATAGGCCTTCAGTGGTGAACCTATAGGCCTTCAGTGGTGAACCTATAGACCTTCAGTGGTGAACCTTCAGTGGTGAACCTATAGACCTTCAGTGGTGAACCTATAGGCCTTCAGTGGTGAACCTATAGACCTTCAGTGGTGAACCTATAGACCTTCAGTGGTGAACCTGTAGACCTTCAGTGGTGAACCTATAGACCTTCAGTGGTGAACCTATAGGCCTTCAGTGGTGAACCTATAGGCCTTCAGTGGTGAACCTATAGGCCTTCAGTGGTGAACCTATAGACCTTCAGTGGTGAACCTATAGACCTTCAGTGGTGAACCTATAGGCCTTCAGTGGTGAACCTATAGGTCTTCAGTGGTGAACCTATAGACCTTCAGTGGTGAACCTATAGGTTTTCAGTGGTGAACCTATAGACCTTCAGTGGTGAACCTATAGACCTTCAGTGGTGAACCTATAGACCTTCAGTGGTGAACCTATAGGCCTTCAGTGGTGAACCTATAGACCTTCAGTGGTGAACCTATAGACCTTCAGTGGTGAACGTATAGACCTTCAGTGGTGAACCTATAGACCTTCAGTGGTGAACCTATAGACCTTCAGTGTGTGACAGGGTTTGTGATTCTGAAAGGACAGCAACCATAATACCAGCCCTCTCATGTAGGAGAGGGCACGTTCTGTAAACCACAAAGGGCCAGTGGTGTAGTGGAGGCTATACACAGGTATTAACCGTATACCCACTATATTTTCAGTGGGCATTGTCGATACTCACTTCTTAATCCCTACTGATGCCTATCAAAGTAGTGTAGCGGAGGTACGCGACTTATCAATTATGTAGTACAACAGAGAAATCATGCACTAAGTGGCCTACAACAATCCCAAAGCACGTGACAGATATTTACATGTTCTCGTTGCGTCGTGCCTTAGCTGTGGTATATTGACCTTATACCACATCTCCTCGGGCCGTATTGCTTAATTATACACCGTTGCCTGTCATTCTATCTCTAATGAACACGATGGGAGACTGAGAGCTGGTTACATGCGCACCTCGCAGCAGGTGATTATGTGCAAAGGACCACAGGAGGAGGCAGGTAGCTGGGTCCAGGGGGCACAAGGTCATACACAGGAGGAGGCAGGTAGCTGGGTCCAGGAGGAGGCAGGTAGCTGGGTCCAGGGGGCACAAGGTCATACACAGGAGGAGGCAGGTAGCTGGGTCCAGGGGCAGGCAGAAGGTCATACACAGGAGGAGGCAGGTAGCTGGGTCCAGGAGGAGGCAGGTAGCTGGGTCCAGGGGCAGGCAGAAGGTCATACACAGGAGGAGGCAGGTAGCTGGGTCCAGGGGCAGGCAGAAGGTCATATACAGGAGGAGGCAGGTAGCTGGGTCCAGGGGCAGGCAGAAGGTCATACACAGGAGGAGGCAGGTAGCTGGGTCCAGGGGGCACAAGGTCATACACAGGAGGAGGCAGGTAGCTGGGTCCAGGGGCAGGCAGAAGGTCATACACAGGAGGAGGCAGGTAGCTGGGTCCAGGGGGCACAAGGTCATACACAGGAGGAGGCAGGTAGCTGGGTCCAGGGGGCACAAGGTCATACACAGGAGGAGGCAGGTAGCTGGGTCCAGGGGCAGGCAGAAGGTCATACACAGGAGGAGGCAGGTAGCTGGGTCCAGGGGCAGGCAGAAGGTCATACACAGGAGGAGGCAGGTAGCTGGGTCCTGGTGCAGGCACAAGGTCATACACAGGAGGAGGCAGGTAGCTGGGTCCAGGGGCAGGCAGAAGGTCATACACAGGAGGAGGCAGATAGCTGGGTCCAGGGACAGGCAGAAGGTCATACACAGGAGGAGGCAGGTAGCTGGGTCCAGGGGCAGGCAGAAGGTCATACACAGGAGGAGGCAGGTAGCTGGGTCCAGGGGCAGGCAGAAGGTCATACACAGGAGGAGGCAGGTAGCTGGGTCCAGGGGCAGGCAGAAGGTCATATACAGGAGGAGGCAGGTAGCTGGGTCCAGGGGCAGGCAGAAGGTCATACACAGGAGGAGGCAGGTAGCTGGGTCCAGGGGCAGGCAGAAGGTCATACACAGGAGGAGGCAGGTAGCTGGGTCCAGGGGAAGGCAGAAGGTCATACACAGGAGGAGGCAGGTAGCTGGGTCCAGGGGCAGGCAGAAGGTCATACACAGGAGGAGGCAGGTAGCTGGGTCCAGGGGCAGGCAGAAGGTCATACTCAGGAGGAGGCAGGTAGCTGGGTCCAGGGGGCAGGCAGAAGGTCATACACAGGAGGAGGCAGGTAGCTGGGTCCAGGGGCAAGCAGGTCATACACAGGAGGAGGCAGCTAGCTGGGTCCAGGGACAGGCAGAAGGTCATACACAGGAGGAGGCAGGTAGCTGGGTCCAGGGGCAGGCAGAAGGTCATACACAGGAGGAGGCAGGTAGCTGGGTCCAGGGGCAGGCAGAAGGTCATACACAGGAGGAGGCAGGTAGCTGGGTCCAGGGACAGGCAGAAGGTCATACACAGGAGGAGGCAGGTAGCTGGGTCCAGGGGCAGGCAGAAGGTCATACACAGGAGGAGGCAGGTAGCTGGGTCCAGGGGCAGGCAGAAGGTCATACACAGGAGGCAGGTAGCTGGGTCCAGGGGCAGGCAGAAGGTCATACACAGGAGGAGGCAGGTAGCTGGGTCCAGGGGCAGGCAGAAGGTCATACACAGGAGGAGGCAGGTAGCTGGGTCCAGGGGAAGGCAGAAGGTCATACACAGGAGGAGGCAGGTAGCTGGGTCCAGGGGCAGGCAGAAGGTCATACACAGGAGGAGGCAGGTAGCTGGGTCCAGGGGCAGGCAGAAGGTCATACACAGGAGGAGGCAGGTAGCTGGGTCCAGGGGCAAGCAGGTCATACACAGGAGGAGGCAGGTAGCTGGGTCCAGGGACAGGCAGAAGGTCATACACAGGAGGAGGCATGTAGCTGGGTCCAGGGGGCACAAGGTCATACACAGGAGGAGGCAGGTAGCTGGGTCCAGGGGCAGGCAGAAGGTCATACACAGGAGGAGGTAGGTAGCTGGGTCCAGGGGCAGACAGAAGGTCATACACAGGAGGAGGCAGGTAGCTGGGTCCAGGGGCAGGCAGAAGGTCATACACAGGAGGAGGCAGGTAGATGGGTCCAGGGGCAGGCAGAAGGTCATACACAGGAGGAGGCAGGTAGCTGGGTCCAGGGGCAGGCAGAAGGTCATACACAGGAGGAGGCAGGTAGATGGGTCCAGGGACAGGCAGAAGGGCGTACACAGGGGGTCCAAAAGGGCAACAGTACAGGCAGGGAAAAGGCTAATAATGTAGTCCGGGAGATCATGCAAAAGGTTGATGACAGGAAATCTGATAGGCAAAAGTACAGGCAGAGAATAGGCAAAAAGGCGTCGTTAGTGGGGATGGCCAAAAACTACAATACACAGGAGGACTAATATGGAAATTACAGAGCTCCGAATAGAACGTGTCACAAAACAATCAATACCTCACAATGATGCGGTACAAAGAACTGAATTAAATAGTGTGTGATGATGACATACAGGTGTGTGACCAGGTGATCAGAATTCAGGTGATTGGGATCTGGAGAGTGAGCTGCGTTCAGGGGATCTACGTGTTTGAGAGTGTGAGCTGGAAAGTGGGCGTTACGCTATCTACAACGTTGGGACAGGTTCTAATTGACGATGTCACAATGGGCCTCAGGTTCTAATTGACGATGTCACGATGGGCCTCAGGTTCGAATTGACGATGTCACAATGGGCCTCAGGTTCTAATTGACGATGTCACAATGGGCCTCAGGTTCTAATTGACAATGTCACAATGGGCCTCAGGTTCTAATTGACGATGTCACAATGGGCCTCAGGTTCTAATTGACGATGTCACAATGGGCCTCAGGTTCTAATTGACGATGTCACAATGGGCCTCAGGTTCTAATTGACGATGTCACAATGGGCCTCATGTTCTAATTGACGATGTCACAATGGGCCTCAGGTTCTAATTGACAATGTCACAATGGGCCTCAGGTTCTGATTGATGACATCACAATGGTCTTCATTCAGATTATATCCTTAATGAGAAGAACAAAACTCAGGGAAAACAATGGAACAGCCCTTTGGAAGTCAGGGTCAGATAGCTTCGTCGTCGGATGGTTAACGATCCATTCCACCAGTCTCCGGGAAGATTTAAGAGCACAGAGAGAGTCCCTTATGACCAGCAGACGCGTCTATAATGAATCTGTCCCTTTAGACTTGTTCATCAGTCCGTCATTCACTCCCTTTAGATTAGTATTGATTGACAGGGTTTCATAACCGTTGATGTGACAGGGGAGAGTGTGTCAAACTGACATGTGTGTATTAATTATGACAGAGAAGTAAGTGTGTCAGGGATTTAATGTATTCATTATGACAGAGAAGTAAGTGTGTCAGGAACTTAATGTATTCATTATGACAGAGAAGTGCCTTTAAACTGGGTATGCTGGTAAGTACCAGGCACACCGGTTTGTGTCAAGAACTGCAACTCTGCTGGGTTTTTCACGCTCAATAGTTTCCCCGTGTGTATCAAGAATGGTCCAACCACCCGGAGGACATCCAGCCAACTTGACACAACTGTGGGAAGCGTTGGAGTCACCAGGGGCCAGCATCCCTGTGGAACACTTACAACACCTTGTAGAGTCTCGACGAAGTGATGCTGTTCTGATGACAAAGGTACTCAGCATT